>NC_142592.1:2775000-3050756 GCF_965207765.1 Zootoca vivipara
CTTTGTCAAATGAGTCAAATTGAAGTAAAACTAATTGTTGGAGTGTCAGAATGCATAGATAGAAGGCAAATAAGCGTTCCATGGCTTTATTTCGCTTAGTTGCTTACTCTTGAGTAGAACTGCATATTCACTCCAGGAATACGCACCTTTGTCAAATGAGTCAAATTGAAGCAAAACACATTGTTGGAGTGTCAGAATGCATAGATAGAAGGCAAATAAGCGTTCAATGGCTTTATTTCGCTTAGTTGCTTACTCTTGAGTAGAACTGCATATTCACTCCAGGAATACGCACCTTTGTCAAATGAGTCAAATTGAAGCAAAACACATTGTTGGAGTGTCAGAATGCATAGATAGAAGGCAAATGAGCGTTCCATGGCTTTATTTCGCTTAGTTGCTTACTCTTGAGTAGAACTGCATATTCACTCCAGGAATAAGCACATTTGTCAAATGAGTCAAATTGAAGCAGAACACATTGTTGGAGTGTCAGAATGCATAGATAGAAGGCAAATAAGCGTTCCATGGCTTTATTTCGCATAGTTGCTTACTCTTGAGTAGAACTGCATATTCACTCCAGGAATACGCACCTTTGTCAAATGAGTCAAATTGAAGCAAAACACATTGTTGGAGTGTCAGAATGCATAGATAGAAGGCAAATAAGCGTTCCATGGCTTTATTTCGCTTAGTTGCTTACTCTTGAGTAGAACTGCATATTCACTCCAGGAATACGCACCTTTGTCAAATGAGTCAAATTGAAGCAAAACACATTGTTGGAGTGTCAGAATGCATAGATAGAAGGCAAATGAGCGTTCCATGGCTTTATTTCGCTTAGTTGCTTACTCTTGAGTAGAACTGCATATTCACTCCAGGAATAAGCACATTTGTCAAATGAGTCCAATTGAAGCAAAACACATTGTTGGAGTGTCAGAATGCATAGATAGAAGGCAAATAAGCGTTCCATGGCTTTATTTCGCTCAGTTACTTACTCTTGAGTAGAACTGCATATTCACTCCAGGAATAAGCACCTTTGTAAAATGAGTCAAATTGAAGCAAAACACATTGTTGGAGTGTCAGAATGCATAGATAGAAGGCGAGTAAGCGTTCCATGGCTTTATTTCGCTTAGTTGCTGACTCTTGAGTAGAACTGCATATTCACTCCAGGAATAAACACATTTGTCAAATGAGTCAAATTGAAGCAAAACACATTGTTGGAGTGTCAGAATGCATAGATAGAAGGCAAATGAGCGTTCCATGGCTTTATTTCGCTTAGTTGCTTACTCTTGAGTAGAACTGCATATTCACTCCAGGAATAAGCACATTTGTCAAATGAGTCCAATTGAAGCAAAACACATTGTTGGAGTGTCAGAATGCATAGATAGAAGGCAAATAAGCGTTCCATGGCTTTATTTCGCTCAGTTACTTACTCTTGAGTAGAACTGCATATTCACTCCAGGAATAAGCACCTTTGTAAAATGAGTCAAATTGAAGCAAAACACATTGTTGGAGTGTCAGAATGCATAGATAGAAGGCGAGTAAGCGTTCCATGGCTTTATTTCGCTTAGTTGCTGACTCTTGAGTAGAACTGCATATTCACTCCAGGAATAAACACATTTGTCAAATGAGTCAAATTGAAGCAAAACACATTGTTGGAGTGTCAGAATGCATAGATAGAAGGCAAATAAGCGTTCCATGGCTTTATTTCGCTTAGTTTCTTACTCCTGAGTAGACCTGCATATTCACTGCAGGAATAAACACATTTGTCAAATGAGTCAAATTGAAGCAGAACACATTGTTGAAGTGTCAGAATGCATAGATAGAAGGCAAATAAGCGTTCCATGGCTTTATTTCGCTCAGTTGCTTACTCTTGAGTAGAACTGCATATTCACTCCAGGAATAAGCACCTTTGTAAAATGAGTCAAATTGAAGCAAAACACATTGTTGGAGTGTCAGAATGCATAGATAGAAGGCGAATAAGCGTTCCATGGCTTTATTTCGCTTAGTTGCTTACTCTTGAGTAGAACTGCATATTCACTCCAGGAATACGCACCTTTGTCAAATGAGTCAAATTGAAGCAAAACACATTGTTGGAGTGTCAGCATGCATAGATAGAAGGCAAATAAGCGTTCCATGGCTTTATTTCGCTTAGTTGCTTACTCTTGAGTAGAAGTGCATATTCACTCCAGGAATACGCACCTTTGTCAAATGAGTCAAATTGAAGTAAAACTAATTGTTGGAGTGTCAGAATGCATAGATAGAAGGCAAATAAGCGTTCCATGGCTTTATTTCGCTTAGTTGCTTACTCTTGAGTAGAACTGCATATTCACTCCAGGAATACGCACCTTTGTCAAATGAGTCAAATTGAAGCAAAACACATTGTTGGAGTGTCAGAATGCATAGATAGAAGGCAAATAAGCGTTCAATGGCTTTATTTCGCTTAGTTGCTTACTCTTGAGTAGAACTGCATATTCACTCCAGGAATACGCACCTTTGTCAAATGAGTCAAATTGAAGCAAAACACATTGTTGGAGTGTCAGAATGCATAGATAGAAGGCAAATGAGCGTTCCATGGCTTTATTTCGCTTAGTTGCTTACTCTTGAGTAGAACTGCATATTCACTCCAGGAATAAGCACATTTGTCAAATGAGTCAAATTGAAGCAGAACACATTGTTGGAGTGTCAGAATGCATAGATAGAAGGCAAATAAGCGTTCCATGGCTTTATTTCGCTTAGTTGCTTACTCTTGAGTAGAACTGCATATTCACTCCAGGAATAAGCACCTTTGTCAAATGAGTCAAATTGAAGTAAAACTAATTGTTGGAGTGTCAGAATGCATAGATAGAAGGCAAATAAGCGTTCCATGGCTTTATTTCGCTTAGTTGCTTACTCTTGAGTAGAACTGCATATTCACTCCAGGAATACGCACCTTTGTCAAATGAGTCAAATTGAAGCAAAACACATTGTTGGAGTGTCAGAATGCATAGATAGAAGGCAAATGAGCGTTCCATGGCTTTATTTCGCTTAGTTGCTTACTCTTGAGTAGAACTGCATATTCACTCCAGGAATAAGCACATTTGTCAAATGAGTCAAATTGAAGCAGAACACATTGTTGGAGTGTCAGAATGCATAGATAGAAGGCAAATAAGCGTTCCATGGCTTTATTTCGCATAGTTGCTTACTCTTGAGTAGAACTGCATATTCACTCCAGGAATACGCACCTTTGTCAAATGAGTCAAATTGAAGCAAAACACATTGTTGGAGTGTCAGAATGCATAGATAGAAGGCAAATGAGCGTTCCATGGCTTTATTTCGCTTAGTTGCTTACTCTTGAGTAGAACTGCATATTCACTCCAGGAATAAGCACATTTGTCAAATGAGTCAAATTGAAGCAGAACACATTGTTGGAGTGTCAGAATGCATGGATAGAAGGCAAATAAGCGTTCCATGGCTTTATTTCGCTTAGTTGCTTACTCCTGAGTAGAACTGCATATTCACTCCAGGAATAAACACCTTTGTCAAATGAGTCTAATTGAAGCAGAATACATTGTTGGAGTGTCAAAATGCATAGATAGAAGGCAAATAAGCGTTCCATGGCTTTATTTCGCTTAGTTGCTTACTCTTGAGTAGAACTGCATATTCACTCCAGGAATACGCACCTTTGTCAAATGAGTCAAATTGAAGCAAAACACATTGTTGGAGTGTCAGAATGCATAGATAGAAGGCAAATAAGCGTTCCATGGCTTTATTTCGCATAGTTGCTTACTCTTGAGTAGAACTGCATATTCACTCCAGGAATACGCACCTTTGTCAAATGAGTCAAATTGAAGCAAAACACATTGTTGGAGTGTCAGAATGCATAGATAGAAGGCAAATAAGCGTTCCATGGCTTTATTTCGCTTAGTTGCTTACTCTTGAGTAGAACTGCATATTCACTCCAGGAATACGCACCTTTGTCAAATGAGTCAAATTGAAGCAAAACACATTGTTGGAGTGTCAGAATGCATAGATAGAAGGCAAATGAGCGTTCCATGGCTTTATTTCGCTTAGTTGCTTACTCTTGAGTAGAACTGCATATTCACTCCAGGAATAAGCACATTTGTCAAATGAGTCCAATTGAAGCAAAACACATTGTTGGAGTGTCAGAATGCATAGATAGAAGGCAAATAAGCGTTCCATGGCTTTTTTTCGCTCAGTTACTTACTCTTGAGTAGAACTGCATATTCACTCCAGGAATAAGCACCTTTGTAAAATGAGTCAAATTGAAGCAAAACACATTGTTGGAGTGTCAGAATGCATAGATAGAAGGCGAGTAAGCGTTCCATGGCTTTATTTCGCTTAGTTGCTGACTCTTGAGTAGAACTGCATATTCACTCCAGGAATAAACACATTTGTCAAATGAGTCAAATTGAAGCAAAACACATTGTTGGAGTGTCAGAATGCATAGATAGAAGGCAAATAAGCGTTCCATGGCTTTATTTCGCTTAGTTGCTTACTCCTGAGTAGAACTGCATATTCACTCCAGGAATAAACACATTTGTCAAATGAGTCAAATTGAAGCAGAACACATTGTTGAAGTGTCAGAATGCATAGATAGAAGGCAAATAAGCGTTCCATGGCTTTATTTCGCTCAGTTGCTTACTCTTGAGTAGAACTGCATATTCACTCCAGGAATAAGCACCTTTGTAAAATGAGTCAAATTGAAGCAAAACACATTGTTGGAGTGTCAGAATGCATAGATAGAAGGCGAATAAGCGTTCCATGGCTTTATTTCGCTTAGTTGCTTACTCTTGAGTAGAACTGCATATTCACTGCAGGAATACGCACCTTTGTCAAATGAGTCAAATTGAAGCAAAACACATTGTTGGAGTGTCAGCATGCATAGATAGAAGGCAAATAAGCGTTCCATGGCTTTATTTCGCTTAGTTGCTTACTCTTGAGTAGAAGTGCATATTCACTCCAGGAATACGCACCTTTGTCAAATGAGTCAAATGGAAGTAAAACTAATTGTTGGAGTGTCAGAATGCATAGATAGAAGGCAAATAAGCGTTCCATGGCTTTATTTCGCTTAGTTGCTTACTCTTGAGTAGAACTGCATATTCACTCCAGGAATACGCACCTTTGTCAAATGAGTCAAATTGAAGCAAAACACATTGTTGGAGTGTCAGAATGCATAGATAGAAGGCAAATAAGCGTTCAATGGCTTTATTTCGCTTAGTTGCTTACTCTTGAGTAGAACTGCATATTCACTCCAGGAATACGCACCTTTGTCAAATGAGTCAAATTGAAGCAAAACACATTGTTGGAGTGTCAGAATGCATAGATAGAAGGCAAATGAGCGTTCCATGGCTTTATTTCGCTTAGTTGCTTACTCTTGAGTAGAACTGCATATTCACTCCAGGAATAAGCACATTTGTCAAATGAGTCAAATTGAAGCAGAACACATTGTTGGAGTGTCAGAATGCATGGATAGAAGGCAAATAAGCGTTCCATGGCTTTATTTCGCTTAGTTGCTTACTCTTGAGTAGAACTGCATATTCACTCCAGGAATAAGCACCTTTGTCAAATGAGTCAAATTGAAGTAAAACTAATTGTTGGAGTGTCAGAATGCATAGATAGAAGGCAAATAAGCGTTCCATGGCTTTATTTCGCTTAGTTGCTTACTCTTGAGTAGAACTGCATATTCACTCCAGGAATACGCACCTTTGTCAAATGAGTCAAATTGAAGCAAAACACATTGTTGGAGTGTCAGAATGCATAGATAGAAGGCAAATAAGCGTTCAATGGCTTTATTTCGCTTAGTTGCTTACTCTTGAGTAGAACTGCATATTCACTCCAGGAATACGCACCTTTGTCAAATGAGTCAAATTGAAGCAAAACACATTGTTGGAGTGTCAGAATGCATAGATAGAAGGCAAATGAGCGTTCCATGGCTTTATTTCGCTTAGTTGCTTACTCTTGAGTAGAACTGCATATTCACTCCAGGAATAAGCACATTTGTCAAATGAGTCAAATTGAAGCAGAACACATTGTTGGAGTGTCAGAATGCATAGATAGAAGGCAAATAAGCGTTCCATGGCTTTATTTCGCATAGTTGCTTACTCTTGAGTAGAACTGCATATTCACTCCAGGAATACGCACCTTTGTCAAATGAGTCAAATTGAAGCAAAACACATTGTTGGAGTGTCAGAATGCATAGATAGAAGGCAAATAAGCGTTCCATGGCTTTATTTCGCTTAGTTGCTTACTCTTGAGTAGAACTGCATATTCACTCCAGGAATACGCACCTTTGTCAAATGAGTCAAATTGAAGCAAAACACATTGTTGGAGTGTCAGAATGCATAGATAGAAGGCAAATGAGCGTTCCATGGCTTTATTTCGCTTAGTTGCTTACTCTTGAGTAGAACTGCATATTCACTCCAGGAATAAGCACATTTGTCAAATGAGTCCAATTGAAGCAAAACACATTGTTGGAGTGTCAGAATGCATAGATAGAAGGCAAATAAGCGTTCCATGGCTTTATTTCGCTCAGTTACTTACTCTTGAGTAGAACTGCATATTCACTCCAGGAATAAGCACCTTTGTAAAATGAGTCAAATTGAAGCAAAACACATTGTTGGAGTGTCAGAATGCATAGATAGAAGGCGAGTAAGCGTTCCATGGCTTTATTTCGCTTAGTTGCTGACTCTTGAGTAGAACTGCATATTCACTCCAGGAATAAACACATTTGTCAAATGAGTCAAATTGAAGCAAAACACATTGTTGGAGTGTCAGAATGCATAGATAGAAGGCAAATAAGCGTTCCATGGCTTTATTTCGCTTAGTTGCTTACTCCTGAGTAGAACTGCATATTCACTCCAGGAATAAACACATTTGTCAAATGAGTCAAATTGAAGCAGAACACATTGTTGAAGTGTCAGAATGCATAGATAGAAGGCAAATAAGCGTTCCATGGCTTTATTTCGCTCAGTTGCTTACTCTTGAGTAGAACTGCATATTCACTCCAGGAATAAGCACCTTTGTAAAATGAGTCAAATTGAAGCAAAACACATTGTTGGAGTGTCAGAATGCATAGATAGAAGGCGAATAAGCGTTCCATGGCTTTATTTCGCTTAGTTGCTTACTCTTGAGTAGAACTGCATATTCACTCCAGGAATACGCACCTTTGTCAAATGAGTCAAATTGAAGCAAAACACATTGTTGGAGTGTCAGCATGCATAGATAGAAGGCAAATAAGCGTTCCATGGCTTTATTTCGCTTAGTTGCTTACTCTTGAGTAGAACTGCATATTCACTCCAGGAATACGCACCTTTGTCAAATGAGTCAAATTGAAGCAAAACACATTGTTGGAGTGTCAGAATGCATAGATAGAAGGCAAATAAGCGTTCAATGGCTTTATTTCGCTTAGTTGCTTACTCTTGAGTAGAACTGCATATTCACTCCAGGAATACGCACCTTTGTCAAATGAGTCAAATTGAAGCAAAACACATTGTTGGAGTGTCAGAATGCATAGATAGAAGGCAAATGAGCGTTCCATGGCTTTATTTCGCTTAGTTGCTTACTCTTGAGTAGAACTGCATATTCACTCCAGGAATAAGCACATTTGTCAAATGAGTCAAATTGAAGCAGAACACATTGTTGGAGTGTCAGAATGCATGGATAGAAGGCAAATAAGCGTTCCATGGCTTTATTTCGCTTAGTTGCTTACTCTTGAGTAGAACTGCATATTCACTCCAGGAATAAGCACCTTTGTCAAATGAGTCAAATTGAAGCAGAACACATTGTTGGAGTGTCAGAATGCATAGATAGAAGGCGAATAAGCGTTCCATGGCTTTATTTCGCTTAGTTGCTTACTCTTGAGTAGAACTGCATATTCACTCCAGGAATACGCACCTTTGTCAAATGAGTCAAATTGAAGCAAAACACATTGTTGGAGTGTCAGCATGCATAGATAGAAGGCAAATAAGCGTTCCATGGCTTTATTTCGCTTAGTTGCTTACTCTTGAGTAGAACTGCATATTCACTCCAGGAATACGCACCTTTGTCAAATGAGTCAAATTGAAGCAAAACACATTGTTGGAGTGTCAGAATGCATAGATAGAAGGCAAATAAGCGTTCAATGGCTTTATTTCGCTTAGTTGCTTACTCTTGAGTAGAACTGCATATTCACTCCAGGAATACGCACCTTTGTCAAATGAGTCAAATTGAAGCAAAACACATTGTTGGAGTGTCAGAATGCATAGATAGAAGGCAAATGAGCGTTCCATGGCTTTATTTCGCTTAGTTGCTTACTCTTGAGTAGAACTGCATATTCACTCCAGGAATAAGCACATTTGTCAAATGAGTCAAATTGAAGCAGAACACATTGTTGGAGTGTCAGAATGCATGGATAGAAGGCAAATAAGCGTTCCATGGCTTTATTTCGCTTAGTTGCTTACTCTTGAGTAGAACTGCATATTCACTCCAGGAATAAGCACCTTTGTCAAATGAGTCAAATTGAAGTAAAACTAATTTTTGGAGTGTCAGAATGCATAGATAGAAGGCAAATAAGCGTTCCATGGCTTTATTTCGCTTAGTTGCTTACTCTTGAGTAGAACTGCATATTCACTCCAGGAATACGCACCTTTGTCAAATGAGTCAAATTGAAGCAAAACACATTGTTGGAGTGTCAGAATGCATAGATAGAAGGCAAATAAGCGTTCAATGGCTTTATTTCGCTTAGTTGCTTACTCTTGAGTAGAACTGCATATTCACTCCAGGAATACGCACCTTTGTCAAATGAGTCAAATTGAAGCAAAACACATTGTTGGAGTGTCAGAATGCATAGATAGAAGGCAAATGAGCGTTCCATGGCTTTATTTCGCTTAGTTGCTTACTCTTGAGTAGAACTGCATATTCACTCCAGGAATAAGCACATTTGTCAAATGAGTCAAATTGAAGCAGAACACATTGTTGGAGTGTCAGAATGCATGGATAGAAGGCAAATAAGCGTTCCATGGCTTTATTTCGCTTAGTTGCTTACTCCTGAGTAGAACTGCATATTCACTCCAGGAATAAACACCTTTGTCAAATGAGTCAAATTGAAGCAGAATACATTGTTGGAGTGTCAAAATGCATAGATAGAAGGCAAATAAGCGTTCCATGGCTTTATTTCGCTTAGTTGCTTACTCTTGAGTAGAACTGCATATTCACTCCAGGAATACGCACCTTTGTCAAATGAGTCAAATTGAAGCAAAACACATTGTTGGAGTGTCAGAATGCATAGATAGAAGGCAAATAAGCGTTCCATGGCTTTATTTCGCATAGTTGCTTACTCTTGAGTAGAACTGCATATTCACTCCAGGAATACGCACCTTTGTCAAATGAGTCAAATTGAAGCAAAACACATTGTTGGAGTGTCAGAATGCATAGATAGAAGGCAAATAAGCGTTCCATGGCTTTATTTCGCTTAGTTGCTTACTCTTGAGTAGAACTGCATATTCACTCCAGGAATACGCACCTTTGTCAAATGAGTCAAATTGAAGCAAAACACATTGTTGGAGTGTCAGAATGCATAGATAGAAGGCAAATAAGCGTTCCATGGCTTTATTTCGCTTAGTTGCTTACTCTTGAGTAGAACTGCATATTCACTCCAGGAATACGCACCTTTGTCAAATGAGTCAAATTGAAGCAAAACACATTGTTGGAGTGTCAGAATGCATAGATAGAAGGCAAATGAGCGTTCCATGGCTTTATTTCGCTTAGTTGCTTACTCTTGAGTAGAACTGCATATTCACTCCAGGAATAAGCACATTTGTCAAATGAGTCAAATTGAAGCAGAACACATTGTTGGAGTGTCAGAATGCATGGATAGAAGGCAAATAAGCGTTCCATGGCTTTATTTCGCTTAGTTGCTTACTCTTGAGTAGAACTGCATATTCACTCCAGGAATAAGCACCTTTGTCAAATGAGTCAAATTGAAGCAAAACACATTGTTGGAGTGTCAGAATGCATAGATAGAAGGCAAATGAGCGTTCCATGGCTTTATTTCGCTTAGTTGCTTACTCTTGAGTAGAACTGCATATTCACTCCAGGAATAAGCACATTTGTCAAATGAGTCAAATTGAAGCAGAACACATTGTTGGAGTGTCAGAATGCATGGATAGAAGGCAAATAAGCGTTCCATGGCTTTATTTCGCTTAGTTGCTTACTCCTGAGTAGAACTGCATATTCACTCCAGGAATAAACACCTTTGTCAAATGAGTCAAATTGAAGCAGAATACATTGTTGGAGTGTCAAAATGCATAGATAGAAGGCAAATAAGCGTTCCATGGCTTTATTTCGCTTAGTTGCTTACTCTTGAGTAGAACTGCATATTCACTCCAGGAATACGCACCTTTGTCAAATGAGTCAAATTGAAGCAAAACACATTGTTGGAGTGTCAGAATGCATAGATAGAAGGCAAATGAGCGTTCCATGGCTTTATTTCGCTTAGTTGCTTACTCTTGAGTAGAACTGCATATTCACTCCAGGAATAAGCACATTTGTCAAATGAGTCAAATTGAAGCAGAACACATTGTTGGAGTGTCAGAATGCATGGATAGAAGGCAAATAAGCGTTCCATGGCTTTATTTCGCTTAGTTGCTTACTCTTGAGTAGAACTGCATATTCACTCCAGGAATAAGCACCTTTGTCAAATGAGTCAAATTGAAGCAAAACACATTGTTGGAGTGTCAGAATGCATAGATAGAAGGCAAATGAGCGTTCCATGGCTTTATTTCGCTTAGTTGCTTACTCTTGAGTAGAACTGCATATTCACTCCAGGAATAAGCACATTTGTCAAATGAGTCAAATTGAAGCAGAACACATTGTTGGAGTGTCAGAATGCATGGATAGAAGGCAAATAAGCGTTCCATGGCTTTATTTCGCTTAGTTGCTTACTCCTGAGTAGAACTGCATATTCACTCCAGGAATAAACACCTTTGTCAAATGAGTCAAATTGAAGCAGAATACATTGTTGGAGTGTCAAAATGCATAGATAGAAGGCAAATAAGCGTTCCATGGCTTTATTTCGCTTAGTTGCTTACTCTTGAGTAGAACTGCATATTCACTCCAGGAATACGCACCTTTGTCAAATGAGTCAAATTGAAGCAAAACACATTGTTGGAGTGTCAGAATGCATAGATAGAAGGCAAATAAGCGTTCCATGGCTTTATTTCGCATAGTTGCTTACTCTTGAGTAGAACTGCATATTCACTCCAGGAATACGCACCTTTGTCAAATGAGTCAAATTGAAGCAAAACACATTGTTGGAGTGTCAGAATGCATAGATAGAAGGCAAATAAGCGTTCCATGGCTTTATTTCGCTTAGTTGCTTACTCTTGAGTAGAACTGCATATTCACTCCAGGAATACGCACCTTTGTCAAATGAGTCAAATTGAAGCAAAACACATTGTTGGAGTGTCAGAATGCATAGATAGAAGGCAAATAAGCGTTCCATGGCTTTATTTCGCTTAGTTGCTTACTCCTGAGTAGAACTGCATATTCACTCCAGGAATAAACACATTTGTCAAATGAGTCAAATTGAAGCAGAACACATTGTTGAAGTGTCAGAATGCATAGATTGAAGGCAAATAAGCGTTCCATGGCTTTATTTCGCTCAGTTGCTTACTCTTGAGTAGAACTGCATATTCACTCCAGGAATAAGCACCTTTGTCAAATGAGTCAAATTGAAGCAAAACACATTGTTGGAGTGTCAGAATGCATAGATAGAAGGCGAATAAGCGTTCCATGGCTTTATTTCGCTTAGTTGCTTACTCTTGAGTAGAACTGCATATTCACTCCAGGAATAAACACATTTGTCAAATGAGTCAAATTGAAGCAGAACACATTGTTGGAGTGTCAGAATGCATAGATAGAAGGCAAATAAGCGTTCCATGGCTTTATTTCGCTCAGTTGCTTACTCTTGAGTAGAACTGCATATTCACTCCAGGAATAAGCACCTTTGTAAAATGAGTCAAATTGAAGCAAAACACATTGTTGGAGTGTCAGAATGCATAGATAGAAGGCAAATAAGCGTTCCATGGCTTTATTTCGCTTAGTTGCTTACTCTTGAGTAGAACTGCATATTCACTCCAGGAATAAACACATTTGTCAAATGAGTCAAATTGAAGCAGAACACATTGTTGAAGTGTCAGAATGCATAGATAGAAGGCAAATAAGCGTTCCATGGCTTTATTTTGCTTAGTTGCTTACTCTTGAGTAGAACTGCATATTCACTCCAGGAATAAGCACCTTTGTCAAATGAGTCAAATTGAAGTAAAACTAATTGTTGGAGTGTCAGAATGCATAGATAGAAGGCAAATAAGCGTTCCATGGCTTTATTTCGCTTAGTTGCTTACTCTTGAGTAGAACTGCATATTCACTCCAGGAATACGCACCTTTGTCAAATGAGTCAAATTGAAGCAAAACACATTGTTGGAGTGTCAGAATGCATAGATAGAAGGCAAATGAGCGTTCCATGGCTTTATTTCGCTTAGTTGCTTACTCTTGAGTAGAACTGCATATTCACTCCAGGAATACGCACCTTTGTCAAATGAGTCAAATTGAAGCAAAACACATTGTTGGAGTGTCAGAATGCATAGATAGAAGGCGAATAAGCGTTCCATGGCTTTATTTCGCTTAGTTGCTTACTCTTGAGTAGAACTGCATATTCACTCCAGGAATAAACACATTTGTCAAATGAGTCAAATTGAAGCAGAACACATTGTTGAAGTGTCAGAATGCATAGATAGAAGGCAAATAAGCGTTCCATGGCTTTATTTCGCTTAGTTGCTTACTCTTGAGTAGAACTGCATATTCACTCCAGGAATAAGCACCTTTGTCAAATGAGTCAAATTGAAGTAAAACTAATTGTTGGAGTGTCAGAATGCATAGATAGAAGGCAAATAAGCGTTCCATGGCTTTATTTCGCTTAGTTGCTTACTCTTGAGTAGAACTGCATATTCACTCCAGGAATACGCACCTTTGTCAAATGAGTCAAATTGAAGCAAAACACATTGTTGGAGTGTCAGAATGCATAGATAGAAGGCAAATGAGCGTTCCATGGCTTTATTTTGCTTAGTTGCTTACTCTTGAGTAGAACTGCATATTCACTCCAGGAATAAGCACATTTGTCAAATGAGTCAAATTGAAGCAAAACTCATTGTTGGAGTGTCAGAATGCTTAGATAGAAGGCAAATAAGCGTTCCATGGCTTTATTTCGCTTAGTTGCTTACTCTTGAGTAGAACTGCATATTCACTCCAGGAATAAACACATTTGTCAAATGAGTCAAATTGAAGCAAAACACATTGTTGGAGTGTCAGAATGCATAGATAGAAGGCAAATAAGCGTTCAATGGCTTTATTTCGCTTAGTTGCTTACTCTTGAGTAGAACTGCATATTCACTCCAGGAATACGCACCTTTGTCAAATGAGTCAAATTGAAGCAAAACACATTGTTGGAGTGTCAGAATGCATAGATAGAAGGCAAATGAGCGTTCCATGGCTTTATTTCGCTTAGTTGCTTACTCTTGAGTAGAACTGCATATTCACTCCAGGAATAAGCACATTTGTCAAATGAGTCAAATTGAAGCAGAACACATTGTTGGAGTGTCAGAATGCATAGATAGAAGGCAAATAAGCGTTCCATGGCTTTATTTCGCTTAGTTGCTTACTCTTGAGTAGAACTGCATATTCACTCCAGGAATAAACACCTTTGTCAAATGAGTCAAATTGAAGCAAAACTCATTGTTGGAGTGTCAGAATGCATAGATAGAAGGCAAATAAGCGTTCCATGGCTTTATTTCGCTTAGTTGCTTACTCTTGAGTAGAACTGCATATTCACTCCAGGAATAAACACATTTGTCAAATGAGTCAAATTGAAGCAAAACACATTGTTGGAGTGTCAGAATGCATAGATAGAAGGCAAATGAGCGTTCCATGGCTTTATTTCGCTTAGTTGCTTACTCTTGAGTAGAACTGCATATTCACTCCAGGAATAAACACCTTTGTCAAATGAGTCAAATTGAAGCAGAATACATTGTTGGAGTGTCAAAATGCATAGATAGAAGGCAAATAAGCGTTCCATGGCTTTATTTCGCTTAGTTGCTTATTCTTGAGTAGAACTGCATATTCACTCCAGGAATACGCACCTTTGTCAAATGAGTCAAATTGAAGCAAAACACATTGTTGGAGTGTCAGAATGCATAGATAGAAGGCAAATAAGCGTTCCATGGCTTTATTTCGCTTAGTTGCTTACTCTTGAGTAGAACTGCATATTCACTCCAGGAATACGCACCTTTGTCAAATGAGTCAAATTGAAGCAAAACACATTGTTGGAGTGTCAGAATGCATAGATAGAAGGCAAATAAGCGTTCCATGGCTTTATTTCGCTCAGTTACTTACTCTTGAGTAGAACTGCATATTCACTCCAGGAATAAGCACCTTTGTAAAATGAGTCAAATTGAAGCAAAACACATTGTTGGAGTGTCAGAATGCATAGATAGAAGGCGAGTAAGCGTTCCATGGCTTTATTTCGCTTAGTTGCTGACTCTTGAGTAGAACTGCATATTCACTCCAGGAATAAACACATTTGTCAAATGAGTCAAATTGAAGCAAAACACATTGTTGGAGTGTCAGAATGCATAGATAGAAGGCAAATAAGCGTTCCATGGCTTTATTTCGCTTAGTTGCTTACTCCTGAGTAGAACTGCATATTCAATCCAGGAATAAACACATTTGTCAAATGAGTCAAATTGAAGCAGAACACATTGTTGGAGTGTCAGAATGCATAGATAGAAGGCAAATAAGCGTTCCATGGCTTTATTTCGCTCAGTTGCTTACTCTTGAGTAGAACTGCATATTCACTCCAGGAATAAGCACCTGTGTAAAATGAGTCAAATTGAAGCAAAACACATTGTTGGAGTGTCAGAATGCATAGATAGAAGGCGAATAAGCGTTCCATGGCTTTATTTCGCTTAGTTGCTTACTCTTGAGTAGAACTGCATATTCACTCCAGGAATACGCACCTTTGTCAAATGAGTCAAATTGAAGCAAAACACATTGTTGGAGTGTCAGCATGCATAGATAGAAGGCAAATAAGCGTTCCATGGCTTTATTTCGCTTAGTTGCTTACTCTTGAGTAGAAGTGCATATTCACTCCAGGAATACGCACCTTTGTCAAATGAGTCAAATTGAAGCAAAACACATTGTTGGAGTGTCAGAATGCATAGAGAGAAGGCAAATAAGCGTTCCATGGCTTTATTTCGCTTAGTTGCTTACTCTTGAGTAGAACTGCATATTCACTCCAGGAATAAGCACCTTTGTCAAATGAGTCAAATTGAAGCAGAACACATTGTTGGAGTGTCAGAATGCATAGATAGAAGGCAAATAAGCGTTCCATGGCTTTATTTCGCTTAGTTGCTTACTCTTGAGTAGAACTGCATATTCACTCCAGGAATAAGCACCTTTGTCAAATGAGTCAAATTGAAGCAGAACACATTGTTGGAGTGTCAGAATGCATAGATAGAAGGCAAATAAGCGTTCCATGGCTTTATTTCGCTTAGTTGCTTACTCTTGAGTAGAACTGCATATTCACTCCAGGAATAAGCACCTTTGTAAAATGAGTCAAATTGAAGCAAAACACATTGTTGGAGTGTCAGAATGCATAGATAGAAGGCAAATAAGCATTCTATGGCTTTATTTCGCTTAGTTGCTTACTCTTGAGTAGAACTGCATGTTCACTCCAGGAATAAGCACGTTTGTAGAATGAGTCAAATTGAAGCAGAACACATTGTTGGAGTGTCTGAATGCATAGATAGAAGGCAAATAAGCGTTCCATGGCTTTATTTCGCTTAGTTGCTTACTCTTGAGTAGAACTGCATATTCACTCCAGGAATAAGCACCTTTGTAAAATGAGTCAAATTGAAGCAAAACACATTGTTGGAGTGTCAGAATGCATAGATAGAAGGCAAATGAGCGTTCCATGGCTTTATTTCGCTTAGTTGCTGACTCTTGAGTAGAACTGCATATTCACTCCAGGAATAAACACATTTGTCAAATGAGTCAAATTGAAGCAAAACACATTGTTGGAGTGTCAGAATGCATAGATAGAAGGCAAATGAGCGTTCCATGGCTTTATTTTGCTTAGTTGCTTACTCTTGAGTAGAACTGCATATTCACTCCAGGAATAAGCACATTTGTCAAATGAGTCAAATTGAAGCAAAACTCATTGTTGGAGTGTCAGAATGCATAGATAGAAGGCAAATATGCGTTCCATGGCTTTATTTCGCTTAGTTGCTTACTCTTGAGTAGAATTGCATATTCACTCCAGGAATAAACACATTTGTCAAATGAGTCAAATTGAAGCAGAACACATTGTTGGAGTGTCAGAATGCATAGATAGAAGGCAAATAAGCGTTCCATGGCTTTATTTCGCTTAGTTGCTTACTCTTGAGTAGAACTGCATATTCACTCCAGGAATAAGCACCTTTGTAAAATGAGTCAAATTGAAGCAAAACACATTGTTGGAGTGTCAGAATGCATAGATAGAAGGCGAGTAAGCGTTCCATGGCTTTATTTCGCTTAGTTGCTTACTCTTGAATAACTGCATATTCACTCCAGGAATAAACACATTTGTCAAATGAGTCAAATTGAAGCAGAACACATTGTTGAAGTGTCAGAATGCATAGATAGAAGGCAAATAAGCGCTCCATGGCTTTATTTCGCTTAGTTGCTTACTCTTGAGTAGAACTGCATATTCACTCCAGGAATAAACACATTTGTGAAATGAGTCAAATTGAAGCAAAACACATTGTTGGAGTGTCAGAATGCATAGATAGAAGGCAAATAAGCGTTCAATGGCTTTATTTCGCTTAGTTGCTTACTCTTGAGTAGAACTGCATATTCACTCCAGGAATACGCACCTTTGTCAAATGAGTCAAATTGAAGCAAAACACATTGTTGGAGTGTCAGAATGCATAGATAGAAGGCGAATAAGCGTTCCATGGCTTTATTTCGCTTAGTTGCTTACTCTTGAGTAGAACTGCATATTCACTCCAGGAATAAACACATTTGTCAAATGAGTCAAATTGAAGCAGAACACATTGTTGAAGTGTCAGAATGCATAGATAGAAGGCAAATAAGCGTTCCATGGCTTTATTTCGCTTAGTTGCTTACTCTTGAGTAGAACTGCATATTCACTCCAGGAATAAACACATTTGTCAAATGAGTCAAATTGAAGCAAAACACATTGTTGGAGTGTCAGAATGCATAGATAGAAGGCAAATAAGCGTTCAATGGCTTTATTTCGCTTAGTTGCTTACTCTTGAGTAGAACTGCATATTCACTCCAGGAATACGCACCTTTGTCAAATGAGTCAAATTGAAGCAGAACACATTGTTGGAGTGTCAGAATGCATAGATAGAAGGCAAATAAGCATTCTATGGCTTTATTTCGCTTAGTTGCTTACTCTTGAGTAGAACTGCATGTTCACTCCAGGAATAAGCACGTTTGTAGAATGAGTCAAATTGAAGCAGAACACATTGTTGGAGTGTCTGAATGCATAGATAGAAGGCAAATAAGCGTTCCATGGCTTTATTTCGCTTAGTTGCTTACTCTTGAGTAGAACTGCATATTCACTCCAGGAATAAGCACCTTTGTAAAATGAGTCAAATTGAAGCAAAACACATTGTTGGAGTGTCAGAATGCATAGATAGAAGGCGAGTAAGCGTTCCATGGCTTTATTTCGCTTAGTTGCTGACTCTTGAGTAGAACTGCATATTCACTCCAGGAATAAACACATTTGTCAAATGAGTCAAATTGAAGCAAAACACATTGTTGGAGTGTCAGAATGCATAGATAGAAGGCAAATAAGCGTTCAATGGCTTTATTTCGCTTAGTTGCTTACTCTTGAGTAGAACTGCATATTCACTCCAGGAATACGCACCTTTGTCAAATGAGTCAAATTGAAGCAAAACACATTGTTGGAGTGTCAGAATGCATAGATAGAAGGCAAATGAGCGTTCCATGGCTTTATTTCGCTTAGTTGCTTACTCTTGAGTAGAACTGCATATTCACTCCAGGAATAAGCACATTTGTCAAATGAGTCAAATTGAAGCAGAACACATTGTTGGAGTGTCAGAATGCATAGATAGAAGGCAAATAAGCGTTCCATGGCTTTATTTCGCTTAGTTGCTTACTCTTGAGTAGAACTGCAAATTCACTCCAGGAATAAACACCTTTGTCAAATGAGTCAAATTGAAGCAAAACTCATTGTTGGAGTGTCAGAATGCATAGATAGAAGGCAAATGAGCGTTCCATGGCTTTATTTCGCTCAGTTGCTTACTCTTGAGTAGAACTGCATATTCACTCCAGGAATAAACACCTTTGTCAAATGAGTCAAATTGAAGCAGAATACATTGTTGGAGTGTCAAAATGCATAGATAGAAGGCAAATAAGCGTTCCATGGCTTTATTTCGCTTAGTTGCTTACTCTTGAGTAGAACTGCATATTCACTCCAGGAATACGCACCTTTGTCAAATGAGTCAAATTGAAGCAAAACACATTGTTGGAGTGTCAGAATGCATAGATAGAAGGCAAATAAGCGTTCCATGGCTTTATTTCGCTTAGTTGCTTACTCTTGAGTAGAACTGCATATTCACTCCAGGAATACGCACCTTTGTCAAATGAGTCAAATTGAAGCAAAACACATTGTTGGAGTGTCAGAATGCATAGATAGAAGGCAAATAAGCGTTCCATGGCTTTATTTCGCTCAGTTACTTACTCTTGAGTAGAACTGCATATTCACTCCAGGAATAAGCACCTTTGTAAAATGAGTCAAATTGAAGCAAAACACATTGTTGGAGTGTCAGAATGCATAGATAGAAGGCGAGTAAGCGTTCCATGGCTTTATTTCGCTTAGTTGCTGACTCTTGAGTAGAACTGCATATTCACTCCAGGAATAAACACATTTGTCAAATGAGTCAAATTGAAGCAAAACACATTGTTGGAGTGTCAGAATGCATAGATAGAAGGCAAATGAGCGTTCCATGGCTTTATTTTGCTTAGTTGCTTACTCTTGAGTAGAACTGCATATTCACTCCAGGAATAAGCACATTTGTCAAATGAGTCAAATAGAAGCAAAACTCATTGTTGGAGTGTCAGAATGCATAGATAGAAGGCAAATATGCGTTCCATGGCTTTATTTCGCTTAGTTGCTTACTCTTGAGTAGAATTGCATATTCACTCCAGGAATAAACACATTTGTCAAATGAGTCAAATTGAAGCAGAACACATTGTTGGAGTGTCAGAATGCATAGATAGAAGGCAAATAAGCATTCTATGGCTTTATTTCGCTTAGTTGCTTACTCTTGAGTAGAACTGCATGTTCACTCCAGGAATAAGCACGTTTGTAGAATGAGTCAAATTGAAGCAGAACACATTGTTGGAGTGTCTGAATGCATAGATAGAAGGCAAATAAGCGTTCCATGGCTTTATTTCGCTTAGTTGCTTACTCTTGAGTAGAACTGCATATTCACTCCAGGAATAAGCACCTTTGTAAAATGAGTCAAATTGAAGCAAAACACATTGTTGGAGTGTCAGAATGCATAGATAGAAGGCAAATGAGCGTTCCATGGCGTTATTTCGCTTAGTTGCTGACTCTTGAGTAGAACTGCATATTCACTCCAGGAATAAACACATTTGTCAAATGAGTCAAATTGAAGCAAAACACATTGTTGGAGTGTCAGAATGCATAGATAGAAGGCAAATGAGCGTTCCATGGCTTTATTTTGCTTAGTTGCTTACTCTTGAGTAGAACTGCATATTCACTCCAGGAATAAGCACATTTGTCAAATGAGTCAAATTGAAGCAAAACTCATTGTTGGAGTGTCAGAATGCATAGATAGAAGGCAAATATGCGTTCCATGGCTTTATTTCGCTTAGTTGCTTACTCTTGAGTAGAATTGCATATTCACTCCAGGAATAAACACATTTGTCAAATGAGTCAAATTGAAGCAGAACACATTGTTGGAGTGTCAGAATGCATAGATAGAAGGCAAATAAGCGTTCCATGGCTTTATTTCGCTTAGTTGCTTACTCTTGAGTAGAACTGCATATTCACTCCAGGAATAAGCACCTTTGTAAAATGAGTCAAATTGAAGCAAAACACATTGTTGGAGTGTCAGAATGCATAGATAGAAGGCGAGTAAGCGTTCCATGGCTTTATTTCGCTTAGTTGCTGACTCTTGAGTAGAACTGCATATTCACTCCAGGAATAAACACATTTGTCAAATGAGTCAAATTGAAGCAAAACACATTGTTGGAGTGTCAGAATGCATAGATAGAAGGCAAATAAGCGTTCAATGGCTTTATTTCGCTTAGTTGCTTACTCTTGAGTAGAACTGCATATTCACTCCAGGAATACGCACCTTTGTCAAATGAGTCAAATTGAAGCAAAACACATTGTTGGAGTGTCAGAATGCATAGATAGAAGGCAAATGAGCGTTCCATGGCTTTATTTCGCTTAGTTGCTTACTCTTGAGTAGAACTGCATATTCACTCCAGGAATAAGCACATTTGTCAAATGAGTCAAATTGAAGCAGAACACATTGTTGGAGTGTCAGAATGCATAGATAGAAGGCAAATAAGCGTTCCATGGCTTTATTTCGCTTAGTTGCTTACTCTTGAGTAGAACTGCATATTCACTCCAGGAATAAACACCTTTGTCAAATGAGTCAAATTGAAGCAAAACTCATTGTTGGAGTGTCAGAATGCATAGATAGAAGGCAAATGAGCGTTCCATGGCTTTATTTCGCTCAGTTGCTTACTCTTGAGTAGAACTGCATATTCACTCCAGGAATAAACACCTTTGTCAAATGAGTCAAATTGAAGCAGAATACATTGTTGGAGTGTCAAAATGCATAGATAGAAGGCAAATAAGCGTTCCATGGCTTTATTTCGCTTAGTTGCTTACTCTTGAGTAGAACTGCATATTCACTCCAGGAATACGCACCTTTGTCAAATGAGTCAAATTGAAGCAAAACACATTGTTGGAGTGTCAGAATGCATAGATAGAAGGCAAATAAGCGTTCCATGGCTTTATTTCGCTTAGTTGCTTACTCTTGAGTAGAACTGCATATTCACTCCAGGAATACGCACCTTTGTCAAATGAGTCAAATTGAAGCAAAACACATTGTTGGAGTGTCAGAATGCATAGATAGAAGGCAAATAAGCGTTCCATGGCTTTATTTCGCTCAGTTACTTACTCTTGAGTAGAACTGCATATTCACTCCAGGAATAAGCACCTTTGTAAAATGAGTCAAATTGAAGCAAAACACATTGTTGGAGTGTCAGAATGCATAGATAGAAGGCGAGTAAGCGTTCCATGGCTTTATTTCGCTTAGTTGCTGACTCTTGAGTAGAACTGCATATTCACTCCAGGAATAAACACATTTGTCAAATGAGTCAAATTGAAGCAAAACACATTGTTGGAGTGTCAGAATGCATAGATAGAAGGCAAATAAGCGTTCCATGGCTTTATTTCGCTTAGTTGCTTACTCCTGAGTAGAACTGCATATTCAATCCAGGAATAAACACATTTGTCAAATGAGTCAAATTGAAGCAGAACACATTGTTGGAGTGTCAGAATGCATAGATAGAAGGCAAATAAGCGTTCCATGGCTTTATTTCGCTCAGTTGCTTACTCTTGAGTAGAACTGCATATTCACTCCAGGAATAAGCACCTTTGTAAAATGAGTCAAATTGAAGCAAAACACATTGTTGGAGTGTCAGAATGCATAGATAGAAGGCGAATAAGCGTTCCATGGCTTTATTTCGCTTAGTTGCTTACTCTTGAGTAGAACTGCATATTCACTCCAGGAATACGCACCTCTGTCAAATGAGTCAAATTGAAGCAAAACACATTGTTGGAGTGTCAGCATGCATAGATAGAAGGCAAATAAGCGTTCCATGGCTTTATTTCGCTTAGTTGCTTACTCTTGAGTAGAAGTGCATATTCACTCCAGGAATACGCACCTTTGTCAAATGAGTCAAATTGAAGCAAAACACATTGTTGGAGTGTCAGAATGCATAGAGAGAAGGCAAATAAGCGTTCCATGGCTTTATTTCGCTTAGTTGCTTACTCTTGAGTAGAACTGCATATTCACTCCAGGAATAAGCACCTTTGTCAAATGAGTCAAATTGAAGCAGAACACATTGTTGGAGTGTCAGAATGCATAGATAGAAGGCAAATAAGCGTTCCATGGCTTTATTTCGCTTAGTTGCTTACTCTTGAGTAGAACTGCATATTCACTCCAGGAATAAGCACCTTTGTCAAATGAGTCAAATTGAAGCAGAACACATTGTTGGAGTGTCAGAATGCATAGATAGAAGGCAAATAAGCGTTCCATGGCTTTATTTCGCTTAGTTGCTTACTCTTGAGTAGAACTGCATATTCACTCCAGGAATAAGCACCTTTGTCAAATGAGTCAAATTGAAGCAGAACACATTGTTGGAGTGTCAGAATGCATAGATAGAAGGCAAATAAGCGTTCTATGGCTTTATTTCGCTTAGTTGCTTACTCTTGAGTAGAACTGCATAGTCCCCCCAGGAATAAGCACCTTTGTAAAATGAGTCAAATTGAAGCAGAACACATTGTTGGAGTTTCAGAATGCATAGATAGAAGGCAAATAAGCATTCTATGGCTTTATTTCGCTTAGTTGCTTACTCTTGAGTAGAACTGCATATTCACTCCAGGAATAAACACCTTTGTCAAATGAGTCAAATTGAAGCAGAATACATTGTTGGAGTGTCAAAATGCATAGATAGAAGGCAAATAAGCGTTCCATGGCTTTATTTCGCTTAGTTGCTTACTCTTGAGTAGAACTGCATATTCACTCCAGGAATACGCACCTTTGTCAAATGAGTCAAATTGAAGCAAAACACATTGTTGGAGTGTCAGAATGCATAGATAGAAGGCAAATAAGCGTTCCATGGCTTTATTTCGCTTAGTTGCTTACTCTTGAGTAGAACTGCATATTCACTCCAGGAATACGCACCTTTGTCAAATGAGTCAAATTGAAGCAAAACACATTGTTGGAGTGTCAGAATGCATAGATAGAAGGCAAATAAGCGTTCCATGGCTTTATTTCGCTCAGTTACTTACTCTTGAGTAGAACTGCATATTCACTCCAGGAATAAGCACCTTTGTAAAATGAGTCAAATTGAAGCAAAACACATTGTTGGAGTGTCAGAATGCATAGATAGAAGGCGAGTAAGCGTTCCATGGCTTTATTTCGCTTAGTTGCTGACTCTTGAGTAGAACTGCATATTCACTCCAGGAATAAACACATTTGTCAAATGAGTCAAATTGAAGCAAAACACATTGTTGGAGTGTCAGAATGCATAGATAGAAGGCAAATGAGCGTTCCATGGCTTTATTTTGCTTAGTTGCTTACTCTTGAGTAGAACTGCATATTCACTCCAGGAATAAGCACATTTGTCAAATGAGTCAAATAGAAGCAAAACTCATTGTTGGAGTGTCAGAATGCATAGATAGAAGGCAAATATGCGTTCCATGGCTTTATTTCGCTTAGTTGCTTACTCTTGAGTAGAATTGCATATTCACTCCAGGAATAAACACATTTGTCAAATGAGTCAAATTGAAGCAGAACACATTGTTGGAGTGTCAGAATGCATAGAAAGAAGGCAAATAAGCATTCTATGGCTTTATTTCGCTTAGTTGCTTACTCTTGAGTAGAACTGCATGTTCACTCCAGGAATAAGCACGTTTGTAGAATGAGTCAAATTGAAGCAGAACACATTGTTGGAGTGTCTGAATGCATAGATAGAAGGCAAATAAGCGTTCCATGGCTTTATTTCGCTTAGTTGCTTACTCTTGAGTAGAACTGCATATTCACTCCAGGAATAAGCACCTTTGTAAAATGAGTCAAATTGAAGCAAAACACATTGTTGGAGTGTCAGAATGCATAGATAGAAGGCAAATGAGCGTTCCATGGCTTTATTTCGCTTAGTTGCTGACTCTTGAGTAGAACTGCATATTCACTCCAGGAATAAACACATTTGTCAAATGAGTCAAATTGAAGCAAAACACATTATTGGAGTGTCAGAATGCATAGATAGAAGGCAAATGAGCGTTCCATGGCTTTATTTTGCTTAGTTGCTTACTCTTGAGTAGAACTGCATATTCACTCCAGGAATAAGCACATTTGTCAAATGAGTCAAATTGAAGCAAAACTCATTGTTGGAGTGTCAGAATGCATAGATAGAAGGCAAATATGCGTTCCATGGCTTTATTTCGCTTAGTTGCTTACTCTTGAGTAGAATTGCATATTCACTCCAGGAATAAACACATTTGTCAAATGAGTCAAATTGAAGCAGAACACATTGTTGGAGTGTCAGAATGCATAGATAGAAGGCAAATAAGCGTTCCATGGCTTTATTTCGCTTAGTTGCTTACTCTTGAGTAGAACTGCATATTCACTCCAGGAATAAGCACCTTTGTAAAATGAGTCAAATTGAAGCAAAACACATTGTTGGAGTGTCAGAATGCATAGATAGAAGGCGAGTAAGCGTTCCATGGCTTTATTTCGCTTAGTTGCTGACTCTTGAGTAGAACTGCATATTCACTCCAGGAATAAACACATTTGTCAAATGAGTCAAATTGAAGCAAAACACATTGTTGGAGTGTCAGAATGCATAGATAGAAGGCAAATAAGCGTTCAATGGCTTTATTTCGCTTAGTTGCTTACTCTTGAGTAGAACTGCATATTCACTCCAGGAATACGCACCTTTGTCAAATGAGTCAAATTGAAGCAAAACACATTGTTGGAGTGTCAGAATGCATAGATAGAAGGCAAATGAGCGTTCCATGGCTTTATTTCGCTTAGTTGCTTACTCTTGAGTAGAACTGCATATTCACTCCAGGAATAAGCACATTTGTCAAATGAGTCAAATTGAAGCAGAACACATTGTTGGAGTGTCAGAATGCATAGATAGAAGGCAAATAAGCGTTCCATGGCTTTATTTCGCTTAGTTGCTTACTCTTGAGTAGAACTGCATATTCACTCCAGGAATAAACACCTTTGTCAAATGAGTCAAATTGAAGCAAAACTCATTGTTGGAGTGTCAGAATGCATAGATAGAAGGCAAATGAGCGTTCCATGGCTTTATTTCGCTCAGTTGCTTACTCTTGAGTAGAACTGCATATTCACTCCAGGAATAAACACCTTTGTCAAATGAGTCAAATTGAAGCAGAATACATTGTTGGAGTGTCAAAATGCATAGATAGAAGGCAAATAAGCGTTCCATGGCTTTATTTCGCTTAGTTGCTTACTCTTGAGTAGAACTGCATATTCACTCCAGGAATACGCACCTTTGTCAAATGAGTCAAATTGAAGCAAAACACATTGTTGGAGTGTCAGAATGCATAGATAGAAGGCAAATAAGCGTTCCATGGCTTTATTTCGCTTAGTTGCTTACTCTTGAGTAGAACTGCATATTCACTCCAGGAATACGCACCTTTGTCAAATGAGTCAAATTGAAGCAAAACACATTGTTGGAGTGTCAGAATGCATAGATAGAAGGCAAATAAGCGTTCCATGGCTTTATTTCGCTCAGTTACTTACTCTTGAGTAGAACTGCATATTCACTCCAGGAATAAGCACCTTTGTAAAATGAGTCAAATTGAAGCAAAACACATTGTTGGAGTGTCAGAATGCATAGATAGAAGGCGAGTAAGCGTTCCATGGCTTTATTTCGCTTAGTTGCTGACTCTTGAGTAGAACTGCATATTCACTCCAGGAATAAACACATTTGTCAAATGAGTCAAATTGAAGCAAAACACATTGTTGGAGTGTCAGAATGCATAGATAGAAGGCAAATAAGCGTTCCATGGCTTTATTTCGCTTAGTTGCTTACTCCTGAGTAGAACTGCATATTCAATCCAGGAATAAACACATTTGTCAAATGAGTCAAATTGAAGCAGAACACATTGTTGGAGTGTCAGAATGCATAGATAGAAGGCAAATAAGCGTTCCATGGCTTTATTTCGCTCAGTTGCTTACTCTTGAGTAGAACTGCATATTCACTCCAGGAATAAGCACCTTTGTAAAATGAGTCAAATTGAAGCAAAACACATTGTTGGAGTGTCAGAATGCATAGATAGAAGGCGAATAAGCGTTCCATGGCTTTATTTCGCTTAGTTGCTTACTCTTGAGTAGAACTGCATATTCACTCCAGGAATACGCACCTCTGTCAAATGAGTCAAATTGAAGCAAAACACATTGTTGGAGTGTCAGCATGCATAGATAGAAGGCAAATAAGCGTTCCATGGCTTTATTTCGCTTAGTTGCTTACTCTTGAGTAGAAGTGCATATTCACTCCAGGAATACGCACCTTTGTCAAATGAGTCAAATTGAAGCAAAACACATTGTTGGAGTGTCAGAATGCATAGAGAGAAGGCAAATAAGCGTTCCATGGCTTTATTTCGCTTAGTTGCTTACTCTTGAGTAGAACTGCATATTCACTCCAGGAATAAGCACCTTTGTCAAATGAGTCAAATTGAAGCAGAACACATTGTTGGAGTGTCAGAATGCATAGATAGAAGGCAAATAAGCGTTCCATGGCTTTATTTCGCTTAGTTGCTTACTCTTGAGTAGAACTGCATATTCACTCCAGGAATAAGCACCTTTGTCAAATGAGTCAAATTGAAGCAGAACACATTGTTGGAGTGTCAGAATGCATAGATAGAAGGCAAATAAGCGTTCCATGGCTTTATTTCGCTTAGTTGCTTACTCTTGAGTAGAACTGCATATTCACTCCAGGAATAAGCACCTTTGTAAAATGAGTCAAATTGAAGCAAAACACATTGTTGGAGTGTCAGAATGCATAGATAGAAGGCAAATAAGCATTCTATGGCTTTATTTCGCTTAGTTGCTTACTCTTGAGTAGAACTGCATGTTCACTCCAGGAATAAGCACGTTTGTAGAATGAGTCAAATTGAAGCAGAACACATTGTTGGAGTGTCTGAATGCATAGATAGAAGGCAAATAAGCGTTCCATGGCTTTATTTCGCTTAGTTGCTTACTCTTGAGTAGAACTGCATATTCACTCCAGGAATAAGCACCTTTGTAAAATGAGTCAAATTGAAGCAAAACACATTGTTGGAGTGTCAGAATGCATAGATAGAAGGCAAATGAGCGTTCCATGGCTTTATTTCGCTTAGTTGCTGACTCTTGAGTAGAACTGCATATTCACTCCAGGAATAAACACATTTGTCAAATGAGTCAAATTGAAGCAAAACACATTGTTGGAGTGTCAGAATGCATAGATAGAAGGCAAATGAGCGTTCAATGGCTTTATTTTGCTTAGTTGCTTACTCTTGAGTAGAACTGCATATTCACTCCAGGAATAAGCACATTTGTCAAATGAGTCAAATTGAAGCAAAACTCATTGTTGGAGTGTCAGAATGCATAGATAGAAGGCAAATATGCGTTCCATGGCTTTATTTCGCTTAGTTGCTTACTCTTGAGTAGAATTGCATATTCACTCCAGGAATAAACACATTTGTCAAATGAGTCAAATTGAAGCAGAACACATTGTTGGAGTGTCAGAATGCATAGATAGAAGGCAAATAAGCGTTCCATGGCTTTATTTCGCTTAGTTGCTTACTCTTGAGTAGAACTGCATATTCACTCCAGGAATAAGCACCTTTGTAAAATGAGTCAAATTGAAGCAAAACACATTGTTGGAGTGTCAGAATGCATAGATAGAAGGCGAGTAAGCGTTCCATGGCTTTATTTCGCTTAGTTGCTGACTCTTGAGTAGAACTGCATATTCACTCCAGGAATAAACACATTTGTCAAATGAGTCAAATTGAAGCAAAACACATTGTTGGAGTGTCAGAATGCATAGATAGAAGGCAAATAAGCGTTCAATGGCTTTATTTCGCTTAGTTGCTTACTCTTGAGTAGAACTGCATATTCACTCCAGGAATACGCACCTTTGTCAAATGAGTCAAATTGAAGCAAAACACATTGTTGGAGTGTCAGAATGCATAGATAGAAGGCAAATGAGCGTTCCATGGCTTTATTTCGCTTAGTTGCTTACTCTTGAGTAGAACTGCATATTCACTCCAGGAATAAGCACATTTGTCAAATGAGTCAAATTGAAGCAGAACACATTGTTGGAGTGTCAGAATGCATAGATAGAAGGCAAATAAGCGTTCCATGGCTTTATTTCGCTTAGTTGCTTACTCTTGAGTAGAACTGCATATTCACTCCAGGAATAAACACATTTGTCAAATGAGTCAAATTGAAGCAAAACACATTGTTGGAGTGTCAGAATGCATAGATAGAAGGCAAATGAGCGTTCCATGGCTTTATTTCGCTTAGTTGCTTACTCTTGAGTAGAACTGCATATTCACTCCAGGAATAAACACCTTTGTCAAATGAGTCAAATTGAAGCAGAATACATTGTTGGAGTGTCAAAATGCATAGATAGAAGGCAAGTAAGCGTTCCATGGCTTTATTTCGCTTAGTTGCTTACTCTTGAGTAGAACTGCATATTCACTCCAGGAATACGCACCTTTGTCAAATGAGTCAAATTGAAGCAAAACACATTGTTGGAGTGTCAGAATGCATAGATAGAAGGCAAATAAGCGTTCCATGGCTTTATTTCGCTTAGTTGCTTACTCTTGAGTAGAACTGCATATTCACTCCAGGAATACGCACCTTTGTCAAATGAGTCAAATTGAAGCAAAACACATTGTTGGAGTGTCAGAATGCATAGATAGAAGGCAAATAAGCGTTCCATGGCTTTATTTCGCTCAGTTACTTACTCTTGAGTAGAACTGCATATTCACTCCAGGAATAAGCACCTTTGTAAAATGAGTCAAATTGAAGCAAAACACATTGTTGGAGTGTCAGAATGCATAGATAGAAGGCGAGTAAGCGTTCCATGGCTTTATTTCGCTTAGTTGCTGACTCTTGAGTAGAACTGCATATTCACTCCAGGAATAAACACATTTGTCAAATGAGTCAAATTGAAGCAAAACACATTGTTGGAGTGTCAGAATGCATAGATAGAAGGCAAATAAGCGTTCCATGGCTTTATTTCGCTTAGTTGCTTACTCCTGAGTAGAACTGCATATTCAATCCAGGAATAAACACATTTGTCAAATGAGTCAAATTGAAGCAGAACACATTGTTGGAGTGTCAGAATGCATAGATAGAAGGCAAATAAGCGTTCCATGGCTTTATTTCGCTCAGTTGCTTACTCTTGAGTAGAACTGCATATTCACTCCAGGAATAAGCACCTTTGTAAAATGAGTCAAATTGAAGCAAAACACATTGTTGGAGTGTCAGAATGCATAGATAGAAGGCGAATAAGCGTTCCATGGCTTTATTTCGCTTAGTTGCTTACTCTTGAGTAGAACTGCATATTCACTCCAGGAATACGCACCTTTGTCAAATGAGTCAAATTGAAGCAAAACACATTGTTGGAGTGTCAGCATGCATAGATAGAAGGCAAATAAGCGTTCCATGGCTTTATTTCGCTTAGTTGCTTACTCTTGAGTAGAAGTGCATATTCACTCCAGGAATACGCACCTTTGTCAAATGAGTCAAATTGAAGCAAAACACATTGTTGGAGTGTCAGAATGCATAGAGAGAAGGCAAATAAGCGTTCCATGGCTTTATTTCGCTTAGTTGCTTACTCTTGAGTAGAACTGCATATTCACTCCAGGAATAAGCACCTTTGTCAAATGAGTCAAATTGAAGCAGAACACATTGTTGGAGTGTCAGAATGCATAGATAGAAGGCAAATAAGCGTTCCATGGCTTTATTTCGCTTAGTTGCTTACTCTTGAGTAGAACTGCATATTCACTCCAGGAATAAGCACCTTTGTCAAATGAGTCAAATTGAAGCAGAACACATTGTTGGAGTGTCAGAATGCATAGATAGAAGGCAAATAAGCGTTCCATGGCTTTATTTCGCTTAGTTGCTTACTCTTGAGTAGAACTGCATATTCACTCCAGGAATAAGCACCTTTGTAAAATGAGTCAAATTGAAGCAAAACACATTGTTGGAGTGTCAGAATGCATAGATAGAAGGCAAATAAGCATTCTATGGCTTTATTTCGCTTAGTTGCTTACTCTTGAGTAGAACTGCATGTTCACTCCAGGAATAAGCACGTTTGTAGAATGAGTCAAATTGAAGCAGAACACATTGTTGGAGTGTCTGAATGCATAGATAGAAGGCAAATAAGCGTTCCATGGCTTTATTTCGCTTAGTTGCTTACTCTTGAGTAGAACTGCATATTCACTCCAGGAATAAGCACCTTTGTAAAATGAGTCAAATTGAAGCAAAACACATTGTTGGAGTGTCAGAATGCATAGATAGAAGGCAAATGAGCGTTCCATGGCTTTATTTCGCTTAGTTGCTGACTCTTGAGTAGAACTGCATATTCACTCCAGGAATAAACACATTTGTCAAATGAGTCAAATTGAAGCAAAACACATTGTTGGAGTGTCAGAATGCATAGATAGAAGGCAAATGAGCGTTCCATGGCTTTATTTTGCTTAGTTGCTTACTCTTGAGTAGAACTGCATATTCACTCCAGGAATAAGCACATTTGTCAAATGAGTCAAATTGAAGCAAAACTCATTGTTGGAGTGTCAGAATGCATAGATAGAAGGCAAATATGCGTTCCATGGCTTTATTTCGCTTAGTTGCTTACTCTTGAGTAGAATTGCATATTCACTCCAGGAATAAACACATTTGTCAAATGAGTCAAATTGAAGCAGAACACATTGTTGGAGTGTCAGAATGCATAGATAGAAGGCAAATAAGCGTTCCATGGCTTTATTTCGCTTAGTTGCTTACTCTTGAGTAGAACTGCATATTCACTCCAGGAATAAGCACCTTTGTAAAATGAGTCAAATTGAAGCAAAACACATTGTTGGAGTGTCAGAATGCATAGATAGAAGGCGAGTAAGCGTTCCATGGCTTTATTTCGCTTAGTTGCTGACTCTTGAGTAGAACTGCATATTCACTCCAGGAATAAACACATTTGTCAAATGAGTCAAATTGAAGCAAAACACATTGTTGGAGTGTCAGAATGCATAGATAGAAGGCAAATAAGCGTTCCATGGCTTTATTTCGCTTAGTTGCTTACTCCTGAGTAGAACTGCATATTCACTCCAGGAATAAACACATTTGTCAAATGAGTCAAATTGAAGCAGAACACATTGTTGGAGTGTCAGAATGCATAGATAGAAGGCAAATAAGCGTTCCATGGCTTTATTTCGCTCAGTTGCTTACTCTTGAGTAGAACTGCATATTCACTCCAGGAATAAGCACCTTTGTAAAATGAGTCAAATTGAAGCAAAACACATTGTTGGAGTGTCAGAATGCATAGATAGAAGGCGAATAAGCGTTCCATGGCTTTATTTCGCTTAGTTGCTTACTCCTGAGTAGAACTGCATATTCACTCCAGGAATAAACACATTTGTCAAATGAGTCAAATTGAAGCAGAACACATTGTTGGAGTGTCAGAATGCATAGATAGAAGGCAAATAAGCGTTCCATGGCTTTATTTCGCTCAGTTGCTTACTCTTGAGTAGAACTGCATATTCACTCCAGGAATAAGCACCTTTGTAAAATGAGTCAAATTGAAGCAAAACACATTGTTGGAGTGTCAGAATGCATAGATAGAAGGCGAATAAGCGTTCCATGGCTTTATTTCGCTTAGTTGCTTACTCTTGAGTAGAACTGCATATTCACTCCAGGAATACGCACCTTTGTCAAATGAGTCAAATTGAAGCAAAACACATTGTTGGAGTGTCAGCATGCATAGATAGAAGGCAAATAAGCGTTCCATGGCTTTATTTCGCTTAGTTGCTTACTCTTGAGTAGAAGTGCATATTCACTCCAGGAATACGCACCTTTGTCAAATGAGTCAAATTGAAGCAAAACACATTGTTGGAGTGTCAGAATGCATAGAGAGAAGGCAAATAAGCGTTCCATGGCTTTATTTCGCTTAGTTGCTTACTCTTGAGTAGAACTGCATATTCACTCCAGGAATACGCACCTTTGTCAAATGAGTCAAATTGAAGCAGAACACATTGTTGGAGTGTCAGAATGCATAGATAGAAGGCAAATGAGCGTTCCATGGCTTTATTTCGCTTAGTTGCTTACTCTTGAGTAGAACTGCATATTCACTCCAGGAATACGCACCTTTGTCAAATGAGTCAAATTGAAGCAAAACACATTGTTGGAGTGTCAGAATGCATAGATAGAAGGCAAATGAGCGTTCCATGGCTTTATTTTGCTTAGTTGCTTACTCTTGAGTAGAACTGCATATTCACTCCAGAAATAAGCACATTTGTCAAATGAGTCAAATTGAAGCAAAACTCATTGTTGGAGTGTCAGAATGCATAGATAGAAGGCAAATAAGCGTTCCATGGCTTTATTTCGCTTAGTTGCTTACTCTTGAGTAGAACTGCATATTCACTCCAGGAATAAACACATTTGTCAAATGAGTCAAATTGAAGCAAAACACATTGTTGGAGTGTCAGAATGCATAGATAGAAGGCAAATAAGCGTTCCATGGCTTTATTTCGCTTAGTTGCTTACTCTTGAGTAGAACTGCATATTCACTCCAGGAATACGCACCTTTGTCAAATGAGTCAAATTGAAGCAAAACACATTGTTGGAGTGTCAGAATGCATAGATAGAAGGCAAATGAGCGTTCCATGGCTTTATTTCGCTTAGTTGCTTACTCTTGAGTAGAACTGCATATTCACTCCAGGAATAAGCACATTTGTCAAATGAGTCAAATTGAAGCAGAACACATTGTTGGAGTGTCAGAATGCATGGATAGAAGGCAAATAAGCGTTCCATGGCTTTATTTCGCTTAGTTGCTTACTCCTGAGTAGAACTGCATATTCACTCCAGGAATAAACACCTTTGTCAAATGAGTCAAATTGAAGCAGAATACATTGTTGGAGTGTCAAAATGCATAGATAGAAGGCATATAAGCGTTCCATGGCTTTATTTCGCTTAGTTGCTTACTCTTGAGTAGAACTGCATATTCACTCCAGGAATACGCACCTTTGTCAAATGAGTCAAATTGAAGCAAAACACATTGTTGGAGTGTCAGAATGCATAGATAGAAGGCAAATGAGCGTTCCATGGCTTTATTTCGCTTAGTTGCTTACTCTTGAGTAGAACTGCATATTCACTCCAGGAATAAGCACATTTGTCAAATGAGTCCAATTGAAGCAAAACACATTGTTGGAGTGTCAGAATGCATAGATAGAAGGCAAATAAGCGTTCCATGGCTTTATTTCGCTCAGTTACTTACTCTTGAGTAGAACTGCATATTCACTCCAGGAATAAGCACCTTTGTAAAATGAGTCAAATTGAAGCAAAACACATTGTTGCAGTGTCAGAATGCATAGATTGAAGGCGAGTAAGCGTTCCATGGCTTTATTTCGCTTAGTTGCTGACTCTTGAGTAGAACTGCATATTCACTCCAGGAATAAACACATTTGTCAAATGAGTCAAATTGAAGCAAAACACATTGTTGGAGTGTCAGAATGCATAGATAGAAGGCAAATAAGCGTTCCATGGCTTTATTTCGCTTAGTTGCTTACTCCTGAGTAGAACTGCATATTCACTCCAGGAATAAACACATTTGTCAAATGAGTCAAATTGAAGCAGAACACATTGTTGGAGTGTCAGAATGCATAGATAGAAGGCAAATAAGCGTTCCATGGCTTTATTTCGCTCAGTTGCTTACTCTTGAGTAGAACTGCATATTCACTCCAGGAATAAGCACCTTTGTAAAATGAGTCAAATTGAAGCAAAACACATTGTTGGAGTGTCAGAATGCATAGATAGAAGGCGAATAAGCGTTCCATGGCTTTATTTCGCTTAGTTGCTTACTCTTGAGTAGAACTGCATATTCACTCCAGGAATACGCACCTTTGTCAAATGAGTCAAATTGAAGCAAAACACATTGTTGGAGTGTCAGCATGCATAGATAGAAGGCAAATAAGCGTTCCATGGCTTTATTTCGCTTAGTTGCTTACTCTTGAGTAGAAGTGCATATTCACTCCAGGAATACGCACCTTTGTCAAATGAGTCAAATTGAAGCAAAACACATTGTTGGAGTGTCAGAATGCATAGAGAGAAGGCAAATAAGCGTTCCATGGCTTTATTTCGCTTAGTTGCTTACTCTTGAGTAGAACTGCATATTCACTCCAGGAATAAGCACCTTTGTCAAATGAGTCAAATTGAAGTAAAACTAATTGTTGGAGTGTCAGAATGCATAGATAGAAGGCAAATAAGCGTTCCATGGCTTTATTTCGCTTAGTTGCTTACTCTTGAGTAGAACTGCATATTCACTCCAGGAATACGCACCTTTGTCAAATGAGTCAAATTGAAGCAAAACACATTGTTGGAGTGTCAGAATGCATAGATAGAAGGCAAATGAGCGTTCCATGGCTTTATTTTGCTTAGTTGCTTACTCTTGAGTAGAACTGCATATTCACTCCAGGAATAAGCACATTTGTCAAATGAGTCAAATTGAAGCAAAACTCATTGTTGGAGTGTAAGAATGCATAGATAGAAGGCAAATAAGCGTTCCATGGCTTTATTTCGCTTAGTTGCTTACTCTTGAGTAGAACTGCATATTCACTCCAGGAATAAACACATTTGTCAAATGAGTCAAATTGAAGCAAAACACATTGTTGGAGTGTCAGAATGCATAGATAGAAGGCAAATAAGCGTTCAATGGCTTTATTTCGCTTAGTTGCTTACTCTTGAGTAGAACTGCATATTCACTCCAGGAATACGCACCTTTGTCAAATGAGTCAAATTGAAGCAAAACACATTGTTGGAGTGTCAGAATGCATAGATAGAAGGCAAATGAGCGTTCCATGGCTTTATTTCGCTTAGTTGCTTACTCTTGAGTAGAACTGCATATTCACTCCAGGAATAAGCACATTTGTCAAATGAGTCAAATTGAAGCAGAACACATTGTTGGAGTGTCAGAATGCATAGATAGAAGGCAAATAAGCGTTCCATGGCTTTATTTCGCTTAGTTGCTTACTCTTGAGTAGAACTGCATATTCACTCCAGGAATAAACACCTTTGTCAAATGAGTCAAATTGAAGCAGAATACATTGTTGGAGTGTCAAAATGCATAGATAGAAGGCAAATGAGCGTTCCATGGCTTTATTTCGCTTAGTTGCTTACTCTTGAGTAGAACTGCATATTCACTCCAGGAATACGCACCTTTGTCAAATGAGTCAAATTGAAGCAAAACACATTGTTGGAGTGTCAGAATGCATAGATAGAAGGCAAATAAGCGTTCCATGGCTTTATTTCGCTTAGTTGCTTACTCTTGAGTAGAACTGCATATTCACTCCAGGAATACGCACCTTTGTCAAATGAGTCAAATTGAAGCAAAACACATTGTTGGAGTGTCAGAATGCATAGATAGAAGGCAAATAAGCGTTCCATGGCTTTATTTCGCTTAGTTGCTTACTCTTGAGTAGAACTGCATATTCACTCCAGGAATACGCACCTTTGTCAAATGAGTCAAATTGAAGCAAAACACATTGTTGGAGTGTCAGAATGCATAGATAGAAGGCAAATGAGCGTTCCATGGCTTTATTTCGCTTAGTTGCTTACTCTTGAGTAGAACTGCATATTCACTCCAGGAATAAGCACATTTGTCAAATGAGTCCAATTGAAGCAAAACACATTGTTGGAGTGTCAGAATGCATAGATAGAAGGCAAATAAGCGTTCCATGGCTTTATTTCGCTCAGTTGCTTACTCTTGAGTAGAACTGCATATTCACTCCAGGAATAAGCACCTTTGTAAAATGAGTCAAATTGAAGCAAAACACATTGTTGGAGTGTCAGAATGCATAGATAGAAGGCGAGTAAGCGTTCCATGGCTTTATTTCGCTTAGTTGCTTACTCTTGAGTAGAACTGCATATTCACTCCAGGAATACGCACCTTTGTCAAATGAGTCAAATTGAAGCAAAACACATTGTTGGAGTGTCAGAATGCATAGATAGAAGGCAAATAAGCGTTCCATGGCTTTATTTCGCTTAGTTGCTTACTCTTGAGTAGAACTGCATATTCACTCCAGGAATACGCACCTTTGTCAAATGAGTCAAATTGAAGCAAAACACATTGTTGGAGTGTCAGAATGCATAGATAGAAGGCAAATGAGCGTTCCATGGCTTTATTTCGCTTAGTTGCTTACTCTTGAGTAGAACTGCATATTCACTCCAGGAATAAGCACATTTGTCAAATGAGTCCAATTGAAGCAAAACACATTGTTGGAGTGTCAGAATGCATAGATAGAAGGCAAATAAGCGTTCCATGGCTTTATTTCGCTCAGTTGCTTACTCTTGAGTAGAACTGCATATTCACTCCAGGAATAAGCACCTTTGTAAAATGAGTCAAATTGAAGCAAAACACATTGTTGGAGTGTCAGAATGCATAGATAGAAGGCGAGTAAGCGTTCCATGGCTTTATTTCGCTTAGTTGCTTACTCCTGAGTAGAACTGCATATTCACTCCAGGAATAAACACATTTGTCAAATGAGTCAAATTGAAGCAGAACACATTGTTGGAGTGTCAGAATGCATAGATAGAAGGCAAATAAGCGTTCCATGGCTTTATTTCGCTCAGTTGCTTACTCTTGAGTAGAACTGCATATTCACTCCAGGAATAAGCACCTTTGTAAAATGAGTCAAATTGAAGCAAAACACATTGTTGGAGTGTCAGAATGCATAGATAGAAGGCGAATAAGCGTTCCATGGCTTTATTTCGCTTAGTTGCTTACTCTTGAGTAGAACTGCATTTTCACTCCAGGAATACGCACCTTTGTCAAATGAGTCAAATTGAAGCAAAACACATTGTTGGAGTGTCAGCATGCATAGATAGAAGGCAAATAAGCGTTCCATGGCTTTATTTCGCTTAGTTGCTTACTCTTGAGTAGAAGTGCATATTCACTCCAGGAATACGCACCTTTGTCAAATGAGTCAAATTGAAGCAAAACACATTGTTGGAGTGTCAGAATGCATAGAGAGAAGGCAAATAAGCGTTCCATGGCTTTATTTCGCTTAGTTGCTTACTCTTGAGTAGAACTGCATATTCACTCCAGGAATAAGCACCTTTGTCAAATGAGTCAAATTGAAGCAGAACACATTGTTGGAGTGTCAGAATGCATAGATAGAAGGCAAATAAGCGTTCCATGGCTTTATTTCGCTTAGTTGCTTACTCTTGAGTAGAACTGCATATTCACTCCAGGAATAAGCACCTTTGTCAAATGAGTCAAATTGAAGCAGAACACATTGTTGGAGTGTCAGAATGCATAGATAGAAGGCAAATAAGCGTTCCATGGCTTTATTTCGCTTAGTTGCTTACTCTTGAGTAGAACTGCATATTCACTCCAGGAATAAGCACCTTTGTAAAATGAGTCAAATTGAAGCAAAACACATTGTTGCAGTGTCAGAATGCATAGATAGAAGGCGAATAAGCGTTCCATGGCTTTATTTCGCTTAATTGCTTACTCTTGAGTAGAAGTGCATATTCACTCCAGGAATACGCACCTTTGTCAAATGAGTCAAATTGAAGCAAAACACATTGTTGGAGTGTCAGAATGCATAGATAGAAGGCAAATGAGCGTTCCATGGCTTTATTTCGCTTAGTTGCTTACTCTTGAGTAGAACTGCATATTCACTCCAGGAATAAGCACATTTGTTAAATGAGTCAAATTGAAGCAAAACACATTGTTGGAGTGTCAGAATGCATAGATAGAAGGCAAATATGCGTTCCATGGCTTTATTTCGCTTAGTTGCTTACTCTTGAGTAGAACTGCATATTCACTCCAGGAATAAACACATTTGTCAAATGAGTCAAATTGAAGCAGAACACATTGTTGGAGTGTCAGAATGCATAGATAGAAGGCAAATAAGCGTTCCATGGCTTTATTTCGCTTAGTTGCTTACTCTTGAGTAGAACTGCATATTCACTCCAGGAATAAGCACCTTTGTAAAATGAGTCAAATTGAAGCAAAACACATTGTTGGAGTGTCAGAATGCATAGATAGAAGGCGAGTAAGCGTTCCATGGCTTTATTTCGCTTAGTTGCTGACTCTTGAGTAGAACTGCATATTCACTCCAGGAATAAACACATTTGTCAAATGAGTCAAATTGAAGCAAAACACATTGTTGGAGTGTCAGAATGCATAGATAGAAGGCAAATAAGCGTTCCATGGCTTTATTTCGCTTAGTTGCTTACTCCTGAGTAGAACTGCATATTCACTCCAGGAATAAACACATTTGTCAAATGAGTCAAATTGAAGCAGAACACATTGTTGGAGTGTCAGAATGCATAGATAGAAGGCAAATAAGCGTTCCATGGCTTTATTTCGCTCAGTTGCTTACTCTTGAGTAGAACTGCATATTCACTCCAGGAATAAGCACCTTTGTAAAATGAGTCAAATTGAAGCAAAACACATTGTTGGAGTGTCAGAATGCATAGATAGAAGGCGAATAAGCGTTCCATGGCTTTATTTCGCTTAGTTGCTTACTCTTGAGTAGAACTGCATATTCACTCCAGGAATACGCACCTTTGTCAAATGAGTCAAATTGAAGCAAAACACATTGTTGGAGTGTCAGCATGCATAGATAGAAGGCAAATAAGCGTTCCATGGCTTTATTTCGCTTAGTTGCTTACTCTTGAGTAGAAGTGCATATTCACTCCAGGAATACGCACCTTTGTCAAATGAGTCAAATTGAAGCAAAACACATTGTTGGAGTGTCAGAATGCATAGAGAGAAGGCAAATAAGCGTTCCATGGCTTTATTTCGCTTAGTTGCTTACTCTTGAGTAGAACTGCATATTCACTCCAGGAATACGCACCTTTGTCAAATGAGTCAAATTGAAGCAAAACACATTGTTGGAGTGTCAGAATGCATAGATAGAAGGCAAATAAGCGTTCCATGGCTTTATTTCGCTCAGTTGCTTACTCTTGAGTAGAACTGCATATTCACTCCGGGAATAAGCACCTTTGTAAAATGAGTCAAATTGAAGCAAAACACATTGTTGGAGTGTCAGAATGCATAGATAGAAGGCGAATAAGCGTTCCATGGCTTTATTTCGCTTAGTTGCTTACTCTTGAGTAGAACTGCATATTCACTCCAGGAATACGCACCTTTGTCAAATGAGTCAAATTGAAGCAAAACACATTGTTGGAGTGTCAGCATGCATAGATAGAAGGCAAATGAGCGTTCCATGGCTTTATTTCGCTTAGTTGCTTACTCTTGAGTAGAAGTGCATATTCACTCCAGGAATACGCACCTTTGTCAAATGAGTCAAATTGAAGCAAAACACATTGTTGGAGTGTCAGAATGCATAGAGAGAAGGCAAATAAGCGTTCCATGGCTTTATTTCGCTTAGTTGCTTACTCTTGAGTAGAACTGCATATTCACTCCAGGAATAAGCACCTTTGTCAAATGAGTCAAATTGAAGCAGAACACATTGTTGGAGTGTCAGAATGCATAGATAGAAGGCAAATAAGCGTTCCATGGCTTTATTTCGCTTAGTTGCTTACTCTTGAGTAGAACTGCATATTCACTCCAGGAATAAACACATTTGTCAAATGAGTCAAATTGAAGCAAAACACATTGTTGGAGTGTCAGAATGCATAGATAGAAGGCAAATAAGCGTTCCATGGCTTTATTTCGCTTAGTTGCTTACTCTTGAGTAGAACTGCATATTCACTCCAGGAATAAGCACATTTGTAAAATGCGTCAAATTGAAGCAAAACACATTGTTGGAGTGTCAGAATGCATAGATAGATGGCAAATAAGCGTTCCATGGCTTTATTTCGCTTAGTTGCTTACTCTTGAGTAGAACTGCATATTCACTCCAGGAATACGCACCTTTGTCAAATGAGTCAAATTGAAGCAAAACACATTGTTGGAGTGTCAGAATGCATAGATAGAAGGCAAATGAGCGTTCCATGGCTTTATTTCGCTTAGTTGCTTACTCTTGAGTAGAACTGCATATTCACTCCAGGAATACGCACCCTTGTCAAATGAGTCAAATTGAAGCAAAACACATTGTTGGAGTGTCAGAATGCATAGATAGAAGGCAAATAAGCGTTCCATGGCTTTATTTCGCTTAGTTGCTTACTCTTGAGTAGAACTGCATATTCATTCCAGGAATAAGCACATTTGTCAAATGAGTCAAATTGAAGCAAAACACATTGTTGGAGTGTCAGAATGCATAGATAGGAGGCAAATAAGCGTTCCATGGCTTTATTTCGCTTAGTTGCTTACTCTTGAGTAGAAGTGCATATTCACTCCAGGAATACGCACCTTTGTCAAATGAGTCAAATTGAAGCAAAACACATTGTTGGAGTGTCAGAATGCATAGATAGAAGGCAAATAAGCGTCCCATGGCTTTATTTCGCTCAGTTGCTTACTCTTGAGTAGAACTGCATATTCACTCCAGGAATAAGCACCTTTGTCAAATGAGTCAAATTGAAGCAGAACACATTGTTGGAGTGTCAGAATGCATAGATAGAAGGCAAATAAGCGTTCCATGGCTTTATTTCGCTTAGTTGCTTACTCTTGAGTAGAACTGCATATTCACTCCAGGAATAAGCACCTTTGTAAAATGAGTCAAATTGAAGCAAAACACATTGTTGCAGTGTCAGAATGCATAGATAGAAGGCGAATAAGCGTTCCATGGCTTTATTTCGCTTAATTGCTTACTCTTGAGTAGAAGTGCATATTCACTCCAGGAATACGCACCTTTGTCAAATGAGTCAAATTGAAGCAAAACACATTGTTGGAGTGTCAGAATGCATAGATAGAAGGCGAGTAAGCGTTCCATGGCTTTATTTCGCTTAGTTGCTGACTCTTGAGTAGAACTGCATATTCACTCCAGGAATAAACACATTTGTCAAATGAGTCAAATTGAAGCAAAACACATTGTTGGAGTGTCAGAATGCATAGATAGAAGGCAAATAAGCGTTCCATGGCTTTATTTCGCTTAGTTGCTTACTCCTGAGTAGAACTGCATATTCACTCCAGGAATAAACACATTTGTCAAATGAGTCAAATTGAAGCAGAACACATTGTTGGAGTGTCAGAATGCATAGATAGAAGGCAAATAAGCGTTCCATGGCTTTATTTCGCTCAGTTGCTTACTCTTGAGTAGAACTGCATATTCACTCCAGGAATAAGCACCTTTGTAAAATGAGTCAAATTGAAGCAAAACACATTGTTGGAGTGTCGGAATGCATAGATAGAAGGCGAATAAGCGTTCCATGGCTTTATTTCGCTTAGTTGCTTACTCTTGAGTAGAACTGCATATTCACTCCAGGAATACGCACCTTTGTCAAATGAGTCAAATTGAAGCAAAACACATTGTTGGAGTGTCAGCATGCATAGATAGAAGGCAAATAAGCGTTCCATGGCTTTATTTCGCTTAGTTGCTTACTCTTGAGTAGAAGTGCATATTCACTCCAGGAATACGCACCTTTGTCAAATGAGTCAAATTGAAGCAAAACACATTGTTGGAGTGTCAGAATGCATAGAGAGAAGGCAAATAAGCGTTCCATGGCTTTATTTCGCTTAGTTGCTTACTCTTGAGTAGAACTGCATATTCACTCCAGGAATACGCACCTTTGTCAAATGAGTCAAATTGAAGCAAAACACATTGTTGGAGTGTCAGAATGCATAGATAGAAGGCAAATAAGCGTTCCATGGCTTTATTTCGCTCAGTTGCTTACTCTTGAGTAGAACTGCATATTCACTCCAGGAATAAGCACCTTTGTAAAATGAGTCAAATTGAAGCAAAACACATTGTTGGAGTGTCAGAATGCATAGATAGAAGGCGAATAAGCGTTCCATGGCTTTATTTCGCTTAGTTGCTTACTCTTGAGTAGAACTGCATATTCACTCCAGGAATACGCACCTTTGTCAAATGAGTCAAATTGAAGCAAAACACATTGTTGGAGTGTCAGCATGCATAGATAGAAGGCAAATAAGCGTTCCATGGCTTTATTTCGCTTAGTTGCTTACTCTTGAGTAGAAGTGCATATTCACTCCAGGAATACGCACCTTTGTCAAATGAGTCAAATTGAAGCAAAACACATTGTTGGAGTGTCAGAATGCATAGAGAGAAGGCAAATAAGCGTTCCATGGCTTCATTTCGCTTAGTTGCTTACTCTTGAGTAGAACTGCATATTCACTCCAGGAATAAGCACCTTTGTCAAATGAGTCAAATTGAAGCAGAACACATTGTTGGAGTGTCAGAATGCATAGATAGAAGGCAAATAAGCGTTCCATGGCTTTATTTCGCTTAGTTGCTTACTCTTGAGTAGAACTGCATATTCACTCCAGGAATAAACACATTTGTCAAATGAGTCAAATTGAAGCAAAACACATTGTTGGAGTGTCAGAATGCATAGATAGAAGGCAAATAAGCGTTCCATGGCTTTATTTCGCTTAGTTGCTTACTCTTGAGTAGAACTGCATATTCACTCCAGGAATAAGCACATTTGTAAAATGCGTCAAATTGAAGCAAAACACATTGTTGGAGTGTCAGAATGCATAGATAGATGGCAAATAAGCGTTCCATGGCTTTATTTCGCTTAGTTGCTTACTCTTGAGTAGAACTGCATATTCACTCCAGGAATACGCACCTTTGTCAAATGAGTCAAATTGAAGCAAAACACATTGTTGGAGTGTCAGAATGCATAGATAGAAGGCAAATGAGCGTTCCATGGCTTTATTTCGCTTAGTTGCTTACTCTTGAGTAGAACTGCATATTCACTCCAGGAATAAGCACATTTGTTAAATGAGTCAAATTGAAGCAAAACACATTGTTGGAGTGTCAGAATGCATAGATAGAAGGCAAATATGCGTTCCATGGCTTTATTTCGCTTAGTTGCTTACTCTTGAGTAGAACTGCATATTCACTCCAGGAATAAACACATTTGTCAAATGAGTCAAATTGAAGCAGAACACATTGTTGGAGTGTCAGAATGCATAGATAGAAGGCAAATAAGCGTTCCATGGCTTTATTTCGCTTAGTTGCTTACTCTTGAGTAGAACTGCATATTCACTCCAGGAATAAGCACCTTTGTAAAATGAGTCAAATTGAAGCAAAACACATTGTTGGAGTGTCAGAATGCATAGATAGAAGGCGAGTAAGCGTTCCATGGCTTTATTTCGCTTAGTTGCTGACTCTTGAGTAGAACTGCATATTCACTCCAGGAATAAACACATTTGTCAAATGAGTCAAATTGAAGCAGAACACATTGTTGGAGTGTCAGAATGCATAGATAGAAGGCAAATAAGCGTTCCATGGCTTTATTTCGCTTAGTTGCTTACTCCTGAGTAGAACTGCATATTCACTCCAGGAATAAACACATTTGTCAAATGAGTCAAATTGAAGCAGAACACATTGTTGGAGTGTCAGAATGCATAGATAGAAGGCAAATAAGCGTTCCATGGCTTTATTTCGCTCAGTTGCTTACTCTTGAGTAGAACTGCATATTCACTCCAGGAATAAGCACCTTTGTAAAATGAGTCAAATTGAAGCAAAACACATTGTTGGAGTGTCAGAATGCATAGATAGAAGGCGAATAAGCGTTCCATGGCTTTATTTCGCTTAGTTGCTTACTCTTGAGTAGAACTGCATATTCACTCCAGGAATACGCACCTTTGTCAAATGAGTCAAATTGAAGCAAAACACATTGTTGGAGTGTCAGCATGCATAGATAGAAGGCAAATAAGCGTTCCATGGCTTTATTTCGCTTAGTTGCTTACTCTTGAGTAGAAGTGCATATTCACTCCAGGAATACGCACCTTTGTCAAATGAGTCAAATTGAAGCAAAACACATTGTTGGAGTGTCAGAATGCATAGAGAGAAGGCAAATAAGCGTTCCATGGCTTTATTTCGCTTAGTTGCTTACTCTTGAGTAGAACTGCATATTCACTCCAGGAATACGCACCTTTGTCAAATGAGTCAAATTGAAGCAAAACACATTGTTGGAGTGTCAGAATGCATAGATAGAAGGCAAATAAGCGTTCCATGGCTTTATTTCGCTCAGTTGCTTACTCTTGAGTAGAACTGCATATTCACTCCAGGAATAAGCACCTTTGTAAAATGAGTCAAATTGAAGCAAAACACATTGTTGGAGTGTCAGAATGCATAGATAGAAGGCGAATAAGCGTTCCATGGCTTTATTTCGCTTAGTTGCTTACTCTTGAGTAGAACTGCATATTCACTCCAGGAATACGCACCTTTGTCAAATGAGTCAAATTGAAGCAAAACACATTGTTGGAGTGTCAGCATGCATAGATAGAAGGCAAATAAGCGTTCCATGGCTTTATTTCGCTTAGTTGCTTACTCTTGAGTAGAAGTGCATATTCACTCCAGGAATACGCACCTTTGTCAAATGAGTCAAATTGAAGCAAAACACATTGTTGGAGTGTCAGAATGCATAGAGAGAAGGCAAATAAGCGTTCCATGGCTTTATTTCGCTTAGTTGCTTACTCTTGAGTAGAACTGCATATTCACTCCAGGAATAAGCACCTTTGTCAAATGAGTCAAATTGAAGCAGAACACATTGTTGGAGTGTCAGAATGCATAGATAGAAGGCAAATAAGCATTCCATGGCTTTATTTCGCTTAGTTGCTTACTCTTGAGTAGAACTGCATATTCACTCCAGGAATAAACACATTTGTCAAATGAGTCAAATTGAAGCAAAACACATTGTTGGAGTGTCAGAATGCATAGATAGAAGGCAAATAAGCGTTCCATGGCTTTATTTCGCTTAGTTGCTTACTCTTGAGTAGAACTGCATATTCACTCCAGGAATAAGCACATTTGTAAAATGCGTCAAATTGAAGCAAAACACATTGTTGGAGTGTCAGAATGCATAGATAGATGGCAAATAAGCGTTCCATGGCTTTATTTCGCTTAGTTGCTTACTCTTGAGTAGAACTGCATATTCACTCCAGGAATACGCACCTTTGTCAAATGAGTCAAATTGAAGCAAAACACATTGTTGGAGTGTCAGAATGCATAGATAGAAGGCAAATGAGCGTTCCATGGCTTTATTTCGCTTAGTTGCTTACTCTTGAGTAGAACTGCATATTCACTCCAGGAATACGCACCCTTGTCAAATGAGTCAAATTGAAGCAAAACACATTGTTGGAGTGTCAGAATGCATAGATAGAAGGCAAATAAGCGTTCCATGGCTTTATTTCGCTTAGTTGCTTACTCTTGAGTAGAACTGCATATTCATTCCAGGAATAAGCACATTTGTCAAATGAGTCAAATTGAAGCAAAACACATTGTTGGAGTGTCAGAATGCATAGATAGAAGGCAAATAAGCGTTCCATGGCTTTATTTCGCTTAGTTGCTTACTCTTGAGTAGAAGTGCATATTCACTCCAGGAATACGCACCTTTGTCAAATGAGTCAAATTGAAGCAAAACACATTGTTGGAGTGTCAGAATGCATAGATAGAAGGCAAATAAGCGTCCCATGGCTTTATTTCGCTCAGTTGCTTACTCTTGAGTAGAACTGCATATTCACTCCAGGAATAAGCACCTTTGTCAAATGAGTCAAATTGAAGCAGAACACATTGTTGGAGTGTCAGAATGCATAGATAGAAGGCAAATAAGCGTTCCATGGCTTTATTTCGCTTAGTTGCTTACTCTTGAGTAGAACTGCATATTCACTCCAGGAATAAGCACCTTTGTAAAATGAGTCAAATTGAAGCAAAACACATTGTTGCAGTGTCAGAATGCATAGATAGAAGGCGAATAAGCGTTCCATGGCTTTATTTCGCTTAATTGCTTACTCTTGAGTAGAAGTGCATATTCACTCCAGGAATACGCACCTTTGTCAAATGAGTCAAATTGAAGCAAAACACATTGTTGGAGTGTCAGAATGCATAGATAGAAGGCGAGTAAGCGTTCCATGGCTTTATTTCGCTTAGTTGCTGACTCTTGAGTAGAACTGCATATTCACTCCAGGAATAAACACATTTGTCAAATGAGTCAAATTGAAGCAAAACACATTGTTGGAGTGTCAGAATGCATAGATAGAAGGCAAATAAGCGTTCCATGGCTTTATTTCGCTTAGTTGCTTACTCCTGAGTAGAACTGCATATTCACTCCAGGAATAAACACATTTGTCAAATGAGTCAAATTGAAGCAGAACACATTGTTGGAGTGTCAGAATGCATAGATAGAAGGCAAATAAGCGTTCCATGGCTTTATTTCGCTCAGTTGCTTACTCTTGAGTAGAACTGCATATTCACTCCAGGAATAAGCACCTTTGTAAAATGAGTCAAATTGAAGCAAAACACATTGTTGGAGTGTCAGAATGCATAGATAGAAGGCGAATAAGCGTTCCATGGCTTTATTTCGCTTAGTTACTTACTCTTGAGTAGAACTGCATATTCACTCCAGGAATACGCACCTTTGTCAAATGAGTCAAATTGAAGCAAAACACATTGTTGGAGTGTCAGCATGCATAGATAGAAGGCAAATAAGCGTTCCATGGCTTTATTTCGCTTAGTTGCTTACTCTTGAGTAGAAGTGCATATTCACTCCAGGAATACGCACCTTTGTCAAATGAGTCAAATTGAAGCAAAACACATTGTTGGAGTGTCAGAATGCATAGAGAGAAGGCAAATAAGCGTTCCATGGCTTTATTTCGCTTAGTTGCTTACTCTTGAGTAGAACTGCATATTCACTCCAGGAATACGCACCTTTGTCAAATGAGTCAAATTGAAGCAAAACACATTGTTGCAGTGTCAGAATGCATAGATAGAAGGCAAATAAGCGTTCCATGGCTTTATTTCGCTCAGTTGCTTACTCTTGAGTAGAACTGCATATTCACTCCAGGAATAAGCACCTTTGTAAAATGAGTCAAATTGAAGCAAAACACATTGTTGGAGTGTCAGAATGCATAGATAGAAGGCGAATAAGCGTTCCATGGCTTTATTTCGCTTAGTTGCTTACTCTTGAGTAGAACTGCATATTCACTCCAGGAATAAGCACCTTTGTCAAATGAGTCAAATTGAAGCAAAACACATTGTTGGAGTGTCAGCATGCATAGATAGAAGGCAAATAAGCGTTCCATGGCTTTATTTCGCTTAGTTGCTTACTCTTGAGTAGAAGTGCATATTCACTCCAGGAATACGCACCTTTGTCAAATGAGTCAAATTGAAGCAAAACACATTGTTGGAGTGTCAGAATGCATAGAGAGAAGGCAAATAAGCGTTCCATGGCTTCATTTCGCTTAGTTGCTTACTCTTGAGTAGAACTGCATATTCACTCCAGGAATAAGCACCTTTGTCAAATGAGTCAAATTGAAGCAGAACACATTGTTGGAGTGTCAGAATGCATAGATAGAAGGCAAATAAGCGTTCCATGGCTTTATTTCGCTTAGTTGCTTACTCTTGAGTAGAACTGCATATTCACTCCAGGAATAAACACATTTGTCAAATGAGTCAAATTGAAGCAAAACACATTGTTGGAGTGTCAGAATGCATAGATAGAAGGCAAATAAGCGTTCCATGGCTTTATTTCGCTTAGTTGCTTACTCTTGAGTAGAACTGCATATTCACTCCAGGAATAAGCACATTTGTAAAATGCGTCAAATTGAAGCAAAACACATTGTTGGAGTGTCAGAATGCATAGATAGATGGCAAATAAGCGTTCCATGGCTTTATTTCGCTTAGTTGCTTACTCTTGAGTAGAACTGCATATTCACTCCAGGAATACGCACCTTTGTCAAATGAGTCAAATTGAAGCAAAACACATTGTTGGAGTGTCAGAATGCATAGATAGAAGGCAAATGAGCGTTCCATGGCTTTATTTCGCTTAGTTGCTTACTCTTGAGTAGAACTGCATATTCATTCCAGGAATAAGCACATTTGTCAAATGAGTCAAATTGAAGCAAAACACATTGTTGGAGTGTCAGAATGCATAGATAGAAGGCAAATAAGCGTTCCATTGCTTTATTTCGCTTAGTTGCTTACTCTTGAGTAGAACTGCATATTCACTCCAGGAATAAGCACCTTTGTAAAATGAGTCAAATTGAAGCAAAACACATTGTTGGAGTGTCAGAATGCATAGATAGAAGGCGAGTAAGCGTTCCATGGCTTTATTTCGCTTAGTTGCTGACTCTTGAGTAGAACTGCATATTCACTCCAGGAATAAACACATTTGTCAAATGAGTCAAATTGAAGCAAAACACATTGTTGGAGTGTCAGAATGCATAGATAGAAGGCAAATAAGCGTTCCATGGCTTTATTTCGCTCAGTTGCTTACTCTTGAGTAGAACTGCATATTCACTCCAGGAATAAGCACCTTTGTAAAATGAGTCAAATTGAAGCAAAACACATTGTTGGAGTGTCAGAATGCATAGATAGAAGGCGAATAAGCGTTCCATGGCTTTATTTCGCTTAGTTGCTTACTCCTGAGTAGAACTGCATATTCACTCCAGGAATAAACACATTTGTCAAATGAGTCAAATTGAAGCAGAACACATTGTTGGAGTGTCAGAATGCATAGATAGAAGGCAAATAAGCGTTCCATGGCTTTATTTCGCTCAGTTGCTTACTCTTGAGTAGAACTGCATATTCACTCCAGGAATAAGCACCTTTGTAAAATGAGTCAAATTGAAGCAAAACACATTGTTGGAGTGTCAGAATGCATAGATAGAAGGCGAATAAGCGTTCCATGGCTTTATTTCGCTTAGTTGCTTACTCTTGAGTAGAACTGCATATTCACTCCAGGAATACGCACCTTTGTCAAATGAGTCAAATTGAAGCAAAACACATTGTTGGAGTGTCAGCATGCATAGATAGAAGGCAAATAAGCGTTCCATGGCTTTATTTCGCTTAGTTGCTTACTCTTGAGTAGAAGTGCATATTCACTCCAGGAATACGCACCTTTGTCAAATGAGTCAAATTGAAGCAAAACACATTGTTGGAGTGTCAGAATGCATAGAGAGAAGGCAAATAAGCGTTCCATGGCTTTATTTCGCTTAGTTGCTTACTCTTGAGTAGAACTGCATATTCACTCCAGGAATACGCACCTTTGTCAAATGAGTCAAATTGAAGCAGAACACATTGTTGGAGTGTCAGAATGCATAGATAGAAGGCAAATGAGCGTTCCATGGCTTTATTTCGCTTAGTTGCTTACTCTTGAGTAGAACTGCATATTCACTCCAGGAATACGCACCTTTGTCAAATGAGTCAAATTGAAGCAAAACACATTGTTGGAGTGTCAGAATGCATAGATAGAAGGCAAATGAGCGTTCCATGGCTTTATTTTGCTTAGTTGCTTACTCTTGAGTAGAACTGCATATTCACTCCAGAAATAAGCACATTTGTCAAATGAGTCAAATTGAAGCAAAACTCATTGTTGGAGTGTCAGAATGCATAGATAGAAGGCAAATAAGCGTTCCATGGCTTTATTTCGCTTAGTTGCTTACTCTTGAATAGAACTGCATATTCACTCCAGGAATAAACACATTTGTCAAATGAGTCAAATTGAAGCAAAACACATTGTTGGAGTGTCAGAATGCATAGATAGAAGGCAAATAAGCGTTCCATGGCTTTATTTCGCTTAGTTGCTTACTCTTGAGTAGAACTGCATATTCACTCCAGGAATACGCACCTTTGTCAAATGAGTCAAATTGAAGCAAAACACATTGTTGGAGTGTCAGAATGCATAGATAGAAGGCAAATGAGCGTTCCATGGCTTTATTTCGCTTAGTTGCTTACTCTTGAGTAGAACTGCATATTCACTCCAGGAATAAGCACATTTGTCAAATGAGTCAAATTGAAGCAGAACACATTGTTGGAGTGTCAGAATGCATGGATAGAAGGCAAATAAGCGTTCCATGGCTTTATTTCGCTTAGTTGCTTACTCCTGAGTAGAACTGCATATTCACTCCAGGAATAAACACATTTGTCAAATGAGTCAAATTGAAGCAAAACACATTGTTGGAGTGTCAGAATGCATAGATAGAAGGCAAATAAGCGTTCAATGGCTTTATTTCGCTTAGTTGCTTACTCTTGAGTAGAACTGCATATTCACTCCAGGAATACGCACCTTTGTCAAATGAGTCAAATTGAAGCAAAACACATTGTTGGAGTGTCAGAATGCATAGATAGAAGGCAAATGAGCGTTCCATGGCTTTATTTCGCTTAGTTGCTTACTCTTGAGTAGAACTGCATATTCACTCCAGGAATAAGCACATTTGTCAAATGAGTCAAATTGAAGCAGAACACATTGTTGGAGTGTCAGAATGCATAGATAGAAGGCAAATAAGCGTTCCATGGCTTTATTTCGCTTAGTTGCTTACTCTTGAGTAGAACTGCATATTCACTCCAGGAATAAACACCTTTGTCAAATGAGTCAAATTGAAGCAGAATACATTGTTGGAGTGTCAAAATGCATAGATAGAAGGCAAATAAGCGTTCCATGGCTTTATTTCGCTTAGTTGCTTACTCTTGAGTAGAACTGCATATTCACTCCAGGAATACGCACCTTTGTCAAATGAGTCAAATTGAAGCAAAACACATTGTTGGAGTGTCAGAATGCATAGATAGAAGGCAAATAAGCGTTCCATGGCTTTATTTCGCTTAGTTGCTTACTCTTGAGTAGAACTGCATATTCACTCCAGGAATACGCACCTTTGTCAAATGAGTCAAATTGAAGCAAAACACATTGTTGGAGTGTCAGAATGCATAGATAGAAGGCAAATAAGCGTTCCATGGCTTTATTTCGCTTAGTTGCTTACTCTTGAGTAGAACTGCATATTCACTCCAGGAATACGCACCTTTGTCAAATGAGTCAAATTGAAGCAAAACACATTGTTGGAGTGTCAGAATGCATAGATAGAAGGCAAATGAGCGTTCCATGGCTTTATTTCGCTTAGTTGCTTACTCTTGAGTAGAACTGCATATTCACTCCAGGAATAAGCACATTTGTCAAATGAGTCCAATTGAAGCAAAACACATTGTTGGAGTGTCAGAATGCATAGATAGAAGGCAAATAAGCGTTCCATGGCTTTATTTCGCTCAGTTGCTTACTCTTGAGTAGAACTGCATATTCACTCCAGGAATAAGCACCTTTGTCAAATGAGTCAAATTGAAGCAAAACACATTGTTGGAGTGTCAGAATGCATAGATAGAAGGCGAGTAAGCGTTCCATGGCTTTATTTCGCTTAGTTGCTTACTCCTGAGTAGAACTGCATATTCACTCCAGGAATAAACACATTTGTCAAATGAGTCAAATTGAAGCAGAACACATTGTTGGAGTGTCAGAATGCATAGATAGAAGGCAAATAAGCGTTCCATGGCTTTATTTCGCTCAGTTGCTTACTCTTGAGTAGAACTGCATATTCACTCCAGGAATAAGCACCTTTGTAAAATGAGTCAAATTGAAGCAAAACACATTGTTGGAGTGTCAGAATGCATAGATAGAAGGCGAATAAGCGTTCCATGGCTTTATTTCGCTTAGTTGCTTACTCTTGAGTAGAACTGCATTTTCACTCCAGGAATACGCACCTTTGTCAAATGAGTCAAATTGAAGCAAAACACATTGTTGGAGTGTCAGCATGCATAGATAGAAGGCAAATAAGCGTTCCATGGCTTTATTTCGCTTAGTTGCTTACTCTTGAGTAGAAGTGCATATTCACTCCAGGAATACGCACCTTTGTCAAATGAGTCAAATTGAAGCAAAACACATTGTTGGAGTGTCAGAATGCATAGAGAGAAGGCAAATAAGCGTTCCATGGCTTTATTTCGCTTAGTTGCTTACTCTTGAGTAGAACTGCATATTCACTCCAGGAATAAGCACCTTTGTCAAATGAGTCAAATTGAAGCAGAACACATTGTTGGAGTGTCAGAATGCATAGATAGAAGGCAAATAAGCGTTCCATGGCTTTATTTCGCTTAGTTGCTTACTCTTGAGTAGAACTGCATATTCACTCCAGGAATAAGCACCTTTGTCAAATGAGTCAAATTGAAGCAGAACACATTGTTGGAGTGTCAGAATGCATAGATAGAAGGCAAATAAGCGTTCCATGGCTTTATTTCGCTTAGTTGCTTACTCTTGAGTAGAACTGCATATTCACTCCAGGAATAAGCACCTTTGTAAAATGAGTCAAATTGAAGCAAAACACATTGTTGCAGTGTCAGAATGCATAGATAGAAGGCGAATAAGCGTTCCATGGCTTTATTTCGCTTAATTGCTTACTCTTGAGTAGAAGTGCATATTCACTCCAGGAATTCGCACCTTTGTCAAATGAGTCAAATTGAAGCAAAACACATTGTTGGAGTGTCAGAATGCATAGATAGAAGGCAAATGAGCGTTCCATGGCTTTATTTCGCTTAGTTGCTTACTCTTGAGTAGAACTGCATATTCACTCCAGGAATAAGCACATTTGTTAAATGAGTCAAATTGAAGCAAAACACATTGTTGGAGTGTCAGAATGCATAGATAGAAGGCAAATATGCGTTCCATGGCTTTATTTCGCTTAGTTGCTTACTCTTGAGTAGAACTGCATATTCACTCCAGGAATAAACACATTTGTCAAATGAGTCAAATTGAAGCAGAACACATTGTTGGAGTGTCAGAATGCATAGATAGAAGGCAAATAAGCGTTCCATGGCTTTATTTCGCTTAGTTGCTTACTCTTGAGTAGAACTGCATATTCACTCCAGGAATAAGCACCTTTGTAAAATGAGTCAAATTGAAGCAAAACACATTGTTGGAGTGTCAGAATGCATAGATAGAAGGCGAGTAAGCGTTCCATGGCTTTATTTCGCTTAGTTGCTGACTCTTGAGTAGAACTGCATATTCACTCCAGGAATAAACACATTTGTCAAATGAGTCAAATTGAAGCAAAACACATTGTTGGAGTGTCAGAATGCATAGATAGAAGGCAAATAAGCGTTCCATGGCTTTATTTCGCTTAGTTGCTTACTCCTGAGTAGAACTGCATATTCACTCCAGGAATAAACACATTTGTCAAATGAGTCAAATTGAAGCAGAACACATTGTTGGAATGTCAGAATGCATAGATAGAAGGCAAATAAGCGTTCCATGGCTTTATTTCGCTCAGTTGCTTACTCTTGAGTAGAACTGCATATTCACTCCAGGAATAAGCACCTTTGTAAAATGAGTCAAATTGAAGCAAAACACATTGTTGGAGTGTCAGAATGCATAGATAGAAGGCGAATAAGCGTTCCATGGCTTTATTTCGCTTAGTTGCTTACTCTTGAGTAGAACTGCATATTCACTCCAGGAATACGCACCTTTGTCAAATGAGTCAAATTGAAGCAAAACACATTGTTGGAGTGTCAGCATGCATAGATAGAAGGCAAATAAGCGTTCCATGGCTTTATTTCGCTTAGTTGCTTACTCTTGAGTAGAAGTGCATATTCACTCCAGGAATACGCACCTTTGTCAAATGAGTCAAATTGAAGCAAAACACATTGTTGGAGTGTCAGAATGCATAGAGAGAAGGCAAATAAGCGTTCCATGGCTTTATTTCGCTTAGTTGCTTACTCTTGAGTAGAACTGCATATTCACTCCAGGAATACGCACCTTTGTCAAATGAGTCAAATTGAAGCAAAACACATTGTTGGAGTGTCAGAATGCATAGATAGAAGGCAAATAAGCGTTCCATGGCTTTATTTCGCTCAGTTGCTTACTCTTGAGTAGAACTGCATATTCACTCCAGGAATAAGCACCTTTGTAAAATGAGTCAAATTGAAGCAAAACACATTGTTGGAGTGTCAGAATGCATAGATAGAAGGCGAATAAGCGTTCCATGGCTTTATTTCGCTTAGTTGCTTACGCTTGAGTAGAACTGCATATTCACTCCAGGAATACGCACCTTTGTCAAATGAGTCAAATTGAAGCAAAACACATTGTTGGAGTGTCAGCATGCATAGATAGAAGGCAAATAAGCGTTCCATGGCTTTATTTCGCTTAGTTGCTTACTCTTGAGTAGAACTGCATATTCACTCCAGGAATACGCACCTTTGTCAAATGAGTCAAATTGAAGCAAAACACATTGTTGGAGTGTCAGAATGCATAGAGAGAAGGCAAATAAGCGTTCCATGGCTTTATTTCGCTTAGTTGCTTACTCTTGAGTAGAACTGCATATTCACTCCAGGAATAAGCACCTTTGTCAAATGAGTCAAATTGAAGCAGAACACATTGTTGGAGTGTCAGAATGCATAGATAGAAGGCAAATAAGCGTTCCATGGCTTTATTTCGCTTAGTTGCTTACTCTTGAGTAGAACTGCATATTCACTCCAGGAATAAACACATTTGTCAAATGAGTCAAATTGAAGCAAAACACATTGTTGGAGTGTCAGAATGCATAGATAGAAGGCAAATAAGCGTTCCATGGCTTTATTTCGCTTAGTTGCTTACTCTTGAGTAGAACTGCATATTCACTCCACGAATAAGCACATTTGTAAAATGCGTCAAATTGAAGCAAAACACATTGTTGGAGTGTCAGAATGCATAGATAGATGGCAAATAAGCGTTCCATGGCTTTATTTCGCTTAGTTGCTTACTCTTGAGTAGAACTGCATATTCACTCCAGGAATACGCACCTTTGTCAAATGAGTCAAATTGAAGCAAAACACATTGTTGGAGTGTCAGAATGCATAGATAGAAGGCAAATGAGCGTTCCATGGCTTTATTTCGCTTAGTTGCTTACTCTTGAGTAGAACTGCATATTCACTCCAGGAATACGCACCCTTGTCAAATGAGTCAAATTGAAGCAAAACACATTGTTGGAGTGTCAGAATGCATAGATAGAAGGCAAATAAGCGTTCCATGGCTTTATTTCGCTTAGTTGCTTACTCTTGAGTAGAACTGCATATTCATTCCAGGAATAAGCACATTTGTCAAATGAGTCAAATTGAAGCAAAACACATTGTTGGAGTGTCAGAATGCATAGATAGAAGGCAAATAAGCGTTCCATGGCTTTATTTCGCTTAGTTGCTTACTCTTGAGTAGAACTGCATATTCACTCCAGGAATACGCACCTTTGTCAAATGAGTCAAATTGAAGCAAAACACATTGTTGGAGTGTCAGAATGCATAGATAGAAGGCAAATAAGCGTCCCATGGCTTTATTTCGCTCAGTTGCTTACTCTTGAGTAGAACTGCATATTCACTCCAGGAATAAGCACCTTTGTCAAATGAGTCAAATTGAAGCAGAACACATTGTTGGAGTGTCAGAATGCATAGATAGAAGGCAAATAAGCGTTCCATGGCTATATTTCGCTTAGTTGCTTACTCTTGAGTAGAACTGCATATTCACTCCAGGAATAAGCACCTTTGTCAAATGAGTCAAATTGAAGCAAAACACATTGTTGCAGTGTCAGAATGCATAGATAGAAGGCGAATAAGCGTTCCATGGCTTTATTTCGCTTAATTGCTTACTCTTGAGTAGAAGTGCATATTCACTCCAGGAATACGCACCTTTGTCAAATGAGTCAAATTGAAGCAAAACACATTGTTGGAGTGTCAGAATGCATAGATAGAAGGCAAATGAGCGTTCCATGGCTTTATTTCGCTTAGTTGCTTACTCTTGAGTAGAACTGCATATTCACTCCAGGAATAAGCACATTTGTTAAATGAGTCAAATTGAAGCAAAACACATTGTTGGAGTGTCAGAATGCATAGATAGAAGGCAAATATGCGTTCCATGGCTTTATTTCGCTTAGTTGCTTACTCTTGAGTAGAACTGCATATTCACTCCAGGAATAAACACATTTGTCAAATGAGTCAAATTGAAGCAGAACACATTGTTGGAGTGTCAGAATGCATAGATAGAAGGCAAATAAGCGTTCCATGGCTTTATTTCGCTTAGTTGCTTACTCTTGAGTAGAACTGCATATTCACTCCAGGAATAAGCACCTTTGTAAAATGAGTCAAATTGAAGCAAAACACATTGTTGGAGTGTCAGAATGCATAGATAGAAGGCGAGTAAGCGTTCCATGGCTTTATTTCGCTTAGTTGCTGACTCTTGAGTAGAACTGCATATTCACTCCAGGAATAAACACATTTGTCAAATGAGTCAAATTGAAGCAAAACACATTGTTGGAGTGTCAGAATGCATAGATAGAAGGCAAATAAGCGTTCCATGGCTTTATTTCGCTTAGGTGCTTACTCTTGAGTAGAACTGCATATTCACTCCAGGAATAAGCACATTTGTCAAATGAGTCAAATTGAAGCAAAACACATTGTGGAGTGTCAGAATGCATAGAGAGAAGGCAAATAAGCGTTCCATGGCTTTATTTCGCTTAGGTGCTTACTCTTGAGTAGAACTGCATATTCACTCCAGGAATAAGCACATTTGTCAAATGAGTCAAATTGAAGCAAAACACATTGTTGGAGTGTCAGAATGCATAGATAGAAGGCATATAAGCGTTCCATGGCTTTATTTCGCTTAGTTGCTTACTCTTGAGTAGAACTGCATATTCACTCCAGGAATAAGCACCTTTGTCAAATGAGTCAAATTGAAGCAGAACACATTGTTGGAGTGTCAGAATGCATAGATAGAAGGCAAATATGCGTTCCATGGCTTTATTTCGCTTAGTTGCTTACTCTTGAGTAGAACTGCATATTCACTCCAGGAATAAGCACCTTTGTAAAATGAGTCAAATTGAAGCAAAACACATTGTTGCAGTTTCAGAATGCATAGATAGAAGGCGAATAAGCGTTCCATGGCTTTATTTCGCTTAATTGCTTACTCTTGAGTAGAAGTGCATATTCACTCCAGGAATACGCACCTTTGTCAAATGAGTCAAATTGAAGCAAAACACATTGTTGGAGTGTCAGAATGCATAGATAGAAGGCAAATGAGCGTTCCATGGCTTTATTTCGCTTAGTTGCTTACTCTTGAGTAGAACTGCATATTCACTCCAGGAATAAGCACATTTGTCAAATGAGTCAAATTGAAGCAAAACACATTGTTGGAGTGTCAGAATGCATAGATAGAAGGCAAATAAGCGTTCCATGGCTTTATTTCGCTTAGTTGCTTACTCCTGAGTAGAACTGCATATTCACTCCAGGAATAAACACATTTGTCAAATGAGTCAAATTGAAGCAAAACACATTGTTGGAGTGTCAGAATGCATAGATAGAAGGCAAATAAGCGTTCCATGGCTTTATTTCGCTCAGTTGCTTACTCTTGAGTAGAACTGCATATTCACTCCAGGAATAAGCACCTTTGTCAAATGAGTCAAATTGAAGCAAAACACATTGTTGGAGTGTCAGAATGCATAGATAGAAGGCGAATGAGCGTTCCATGGCTTTATTTCGCTTAGTTGCTTACGCTTGAGTAGAACTGCATATTCACTCCAGGAATACGCACCTTTGTCAAATGAGTCAAATTGAAGCAAAACACATTGTTGGAGTGTCAGCATGCATAGATAGAAGGCAAATAAGCGTTCCATGGCTTTATTTCGCTTAGTTGCTTACTCTTGAGTAGAAGTGCATATTCACTCCAGGAATACGCACCTTTGTCAAATGAGTCAAATTGAAGCAAAACACATTGTTGGAGTGTCAGAATGCATAGAGAGAAGGCAAATAAGCGTTCCATGGCTTTATTTCGCTTAGTTGCTTACTCTTGAGTAGAACTGCATATTCACTCCAGGAATAAGCACCTTTGTCAAATGAGTCAAATTGAAGCAGAACACATTGTTGGAGTGTCAGAATGCATAGATAGAAGGCGAGTAAGCGTTCCATGGCTTTATTTCGCTTAGTTGCTTACTCTTGAGTAGAACTGCATATTCACTCCAGGAATAAACACATTTGTCAAATGAGTCAAATTGAAGCAAAACACATTGTTGGAGTGTCAGAATGCATAGATAGAAGGCAAATAAGCGTTCCATGGCTTTATTTCGCTTAGTTGCTTACTCTTGAGTAGAACTGCATATTCACTCCACGAATAAGCACATTTGTAAAATGCGTCAAATTGAAGCAAAACACATTGTTGGAGTGTCAGAATGCATAGATAGATGGCAAATAAGCGTTCCATGGCTTTATTTCGCTTAGTTGCTTACTCTTGAGTAGAACTGCATATTCACTCCAGGAATACGCACCTTTGTCAAATGAGTCAAATTGAAGCAAAACACATTGTTGGAGTGTCAGAATGCATAGATAGATGGCAAATAAGCGTTCCATGGCTTTATTTCGCTTAGTTGCTTACTCTTGAGTAGAACTGCATATTCACTCCACGAATAAGCACATTTGTAAAATGCGTCAAATTGAAGCAAAACACATTGTTGGAGTGTCAGAATGCATAGATAGATGGCAAATAAGCGTTCCATGGCTTTATTTCGCTTAGTTGCTTACTCTTGAGTAGAACTGCATATTCACTCCAGGAATACGCACCTTTGTCAAATGAGTCAAATTGAAGCAAAACACATTGTTGGAGTGTCAGAATGCATAGATAGATGGCAAATAAGCGTTCCATGGCTTTATTTCGCTTAGTTGCTTACTCTTGAGTAGAACTGCATATTCACTCCAGGAATACGCACCTTTGTCAAATGAGTCAAATTGAAGCAAAACACATTGTTGGAGTGTCAGAATGCATAGATAGATGGCAAATAAGCGTTCCATGGCTTTATTTCGCTTAGTTGCTTACTCTTGAGTAGAACTGCATATTCACTCCACGAATAAGCACATTTGTAAAATGCGTCAAATTGAAGCAAAACACATTGTTGGAGTGTCAGAATGCATAGATAGATGGCAAATAAGCGTTCCATGGCTTTATTTCGCTTAGTTGCTTACTCTTGAGTAGAACTGCATATTCACTCCAGGAATACGCACCTTTGTCAAATGAGTCAAATTGAAGCAAAACACATTGTTGGAGTGTCAGAATGCATAGATAGATGGCAAATAAGCGTTCCATGGCTTTATTTCGCTTAGTTGCTTACTCTTGAGTAGAACTGCATATTCACTCCAGGAATACGCACCCTTGTCAAATGAGTCAAATTGAAGCAAAACACATTGTTGGAGTGTCAGAATGCATAGATAGAAGGCAAATAAGCGTTCCATGGCTTTATTTCGCTTAGTTGCTTACTCTTGAGTAGAAGTGCACATTCACTCCAGGAATACGCACCTTTGTCAAATGAGTCAAATTGAAGCAAAACACATTGTTGGAGTGTCAGAATGCATAGAGAGAAGGCAAATAAGCGTTCCATGGCTTTATTTCGCTTAGTTGCTTACTCTTGAGTAGAACTGCATATTCACTCCAGGAATAAGCACCTTTGTCAAATGAGTCAAATTGAAGCAAAACACATTGTTGGAGTGTCAGAATGCATAGAGAGAAGGCAAATAAGCGTTCCATGGCTTTATTTCGCTTAGTTGCTTACTCTTGAGTAGAACTGCATATTCACTCCAGGAATAAGCACCTTTGTCAAATGAGTCAAATTGAAGCAGAACACATTGTTGGAGTGTCAGAATGCATAGATAGAAGGCAAATAAGCGTTCCATGGCTTTATTTCGCTTAGTTGCTTACTCTTGAGTAGAACTGCATATTCACTCCAGGAATAAGCACATTTGTCAAATGAGTCAAATTGAAGCAAAACACATTGTTGGAGTGTCAGAATGCATAGATAGAAGGCAAATAAGCGTTCCATGGCTTTATTTCGCTTAGTTGCTTACTCCTGAGTAGAACTGCATATTCACTCCAGGAATAAACACATTTGTCAAATGAGTCAAATTGAAGCAAAACACATTGTTGGAGTGTCAGAATGCATAGATAGAAGGCAAATAAGCGTTCCATGGCTTTATTTCGCTCAGTTGCTTACTCTTGAGTAGAACTGCATATTCACTCCAGGAATAAGCACCTTTGTCAAATGAGTCAAATTGAAGCAAAACACATTGTTGGAGTGTCAGAATGCATAGATAGAAGGCGAATGAGCGTTCCATGGCTTTATTTCGCTTAGTTGCTTACGCTTGAGTAGAACTGCATATTCACTCCAGGAATACGCACCTTTGTCAAATGAGTCAAATTGAAGCAAAACACATTGTTGGAGTGTCAGCATGCATAGATAGAAGGCAAATAAGCGTTCCATGGCTTTATTTCGCTTAGTTGCTTACTCTTGAGTAGAAGTGCATATTCACTCCAGGAATACGCACCTTTGTCAAATGAGTCAAATTGAAGCAAAACACATTGTTGGAGTGTCAGAATGCATAGAGAGAAGGCAAATAAGCGTTCCATGGCTTTATTTCGCTTAGTTGCTTACTCTTGAGTAGAACTGCATATTCACTCCAGGAATAAGCACCTTTGTCAAATGAGTCAAATTGAAGCAGAACACATTGTTGGAGTGTCAGAATGCATAGATAGAAGGCGAGTAAGCGTTCCATGGCTTTATTTCGCTTAGTTGCTTACTCTTGAGTAGAACTGCATATTCACTCCAGGAATAAACACATTTGTCAAATGAGTCAAATTGAAGCAAAACACATTGTTGGAGTGTCAGAATGCATAGATAGAAGGCAAATAAGCGTTCCATGGCTTTATTTCGCTTAGTTGCTTACTCTTGAGTAGAACTGCATATTCACTCCACGAATAAGCACATTTGTAAAATGCGTCAAATTGAAGCAAAACACATTGTTGGAGTGTCAGAATGCATAGATAGATGGCAAATAAGCGTTCCATGGCTTTATTTCGCTTAGTTGCTTACTCTTGAGTAGAACTGCATATTCACTCCAGGAATACGCACCTTTGTCAAATGAGTCAAATTGAAGCAAAACACATTGTTGGAGTGTCAGAATGCATAGATAGATGGCAAATAAGCGTTCCATGGCTTTATTTCGCTTAGTTGCTTACTCTTGAGTAGAACTGCATATTCACTCCACGAATAAGCACATTTGTAAAATGCGTCAAATTGAAGCAAAACACATTGTTGGAGTGTCAGAATGCATAGATAGATGGCAAATAAGCGTTCCATGGCTTTATTTCGCTTAGTTGCTTACTCTTGAGTAGAACTGCATATTCACTCCAGGAATACGCACCTTTGTCAAATGAGTCAAATTGAAGCAAAACACATTGTTGGAGTGTCAGAATGCATAGATAGATGGCAAATAAGCGTTCCATGGCTTTATTTCGCTTAGTTGCTTACTCTTGAGTAGAACTGCATATTCACTCCAGGAATACGCACCTTTGTCAAATGAGTCAAATTGAAGCAAAACACATTGTTGGAGTGTCAGAATGCATAGATAGATGGCAAATAAGCGTTCCATGGCTTTATTTCGCTTAGTTGCTTACTCTTGAGTAGAACTGCATATTCACTCCACGAATAAGCACATTTGTAAAATGCGTCAAATTGAAGCAAAACACATTGTTGGAGTGTCAGAATGCATAGATAGATGGCAAATAAGCGTTCCATGGCTTTATTTCGCTTAGTTGCTTACTCTTGAGTAGAACTGCATATTCACTCCAGGAATACGCACCTTTGTCAAATGAGTCAAATTGAAGCAAAACACATTGTTGGAGTGTCAGAATGCATAGATAGATGGCAAATAAGCGTTCCATGGCTTTATTTCGCTTAGTTGCTTACTCTTGAGTAGAACTGCATATTCACTCCAGGAATACGCACCCTTGTCAAATGAGTCAAATTGAAGCAAAACACATTGTTGGAGTGTCAGAATGCATAGATAGAAGGCAAATAAGCGTTCCATGGCTTTATTTCGCTTAGTTGCTTACTCTTGAGTAGAAGTGCACATTCACTCCAGGAATACGCACCTTTGTCAAATGAGTCAAATTGAAGCAAAACACATTGTTGGAGTGTCAGAATGCATAGAGAGAAGGCAAATAAGCGTTCCATGGCTTTATTTCGCTTAGTTGCTTACTCTTGAGTAGAACTGCATATTCACTCCAGGAATAAGCACCTTTGTCAAATGAGTCAAATTGAAGCAAAACACATTGTTGGAGTGTCAGAATGCATAGAGAGAAGGCAAATAAGCGTTCCATGGCTTTATTTCGCTTAGTTGCTTACTCTTGAGTAGAACTGCATATTCACTCCAGGAATAAGCACCTTTGTCAAATGAGTCAAATTGAAGCAGAACACATTGTTGGAGTGTCAGAATGCATAGATAGAAGGCAAATAAGCGTTCCATGGCTTTATTTCGCTTAGTTGCTTACTCTTGAGTAGAACTGCATATTCACTCCAGGAATAAGCACCTTTGTAAAATGAGTCAAATTGAAGCAAAACACATTGTTGCAGTGTCAGAATGCATAGATAGAAGGCGAATAAGCGTTCCATGGCTTTATTTCGCTTAATTGCTTACTCTTGAGTAGAAGTGCATATTCACTCCAGGAATACGCACCTTTGTCAAATGAGTCAAATTGAAGCAAAACACATTGTTGGAGTGTCAGAATGCATAGATAGAAGGCAAATGAGCGTTCCATGGCTTTATTTCGCTTAGTTGCTTACTCTTGAGTAGAACTGCATATTCACTCCAGGAATAAGCACATTTGTTAAATGAGTCAAATTGAAGCAAAACACATTGTTGGAGTGTCAGAATGCATAGATAGAAGGCGAATAAGCGTTCCATGGCTTTATTTCGCTTAGTTGCTTACTCTTGAGTAGAACTGCATATTCACTCCAGGAATACGCACCTTTGTCAAATGAGTCAAATTGAAGCAAAACACATTGTTGGAATGTCAGCATGCATAGATAGAAGGCAAATAAGCGTTCCATGGCTTTATTTCGCTTAGTTGCTTACTCTTGAGTAGAAGTGCACATTCACTCCAGGAATACGCACCTTTGTCAAATGAGTCAAATTGAAGCAAAACACATTGTTGGAATGTCAGAATGCATAGAGAGAAGGCAAATAAGCGTTCCATGGCTTTATTTCGCTTAGTTGCTTACTCTTGAGTAGAACTGCATATTCACTCCAGGAATAAGCACCTTTGTCAAATGAGTCAAATTGAAGCAAAACACATTGTTGGAGTGTCAGAATGCATAGAGAGAAGGCAAATAAGCGTTCCATGGCTTTATTTCGCTTAGTTGCTTACTCTTGAGTAGAACTGCATATTCACTCCAGGAATAAGCACCTTTGTCAAATGAGTCAAATTGAAGCAGAACACATTGTTGGAGTGTCAGAATGCATAGATAGAAGGCAAATAAGCGTTCCATGGCTTTATTTCGCTTAGTTGCTTACTCTTGAGTAGAACTGCATATTCACTCCAGGAATAAACACATTTGTCAAATGAGTCAAATTGAAGCAAAACACATTGTTGGAGTGTCAGAATGCATAGATAGAAGGCAAATAAGCGTTCCATGGCTTTATTTCGCTTAGTTGCTTACTCTTGAGTAGAACTGCATATTCACTCCACGAATAAGCACATTTGTAAAATGCGTCAAATTGAAGCAAAACACATTGTTGGAGTGTCAGAATGCATAGATAGATGGCAAATAAGCGTTCCATGGCTTTATTTCGCTTAGTTGCTTACTCTTGAGTAGAACTGCATATTCACTCCAGGAATACGCACCTTTGTCAAATGAGTCAAATTGAAGCAAAACACATTGTTGGAGTGTCAGAATGCATAGATAGAAGGCAAATGAGCGTTCCATGGCTTTATTTCGCTTAGTTGCTTACTCTTGAGTAGAACTGCATATTCACTCCAGGAATACGCACCCTTGTCAAATGAGTCAAATTGAAGCAAAACACATTGTTGGAGTGTCAGAATGCATAGATAGAAGGCAAATAAGCGTTCCATGGCTTTATTTCGCTTAGTTGCTTACTCTTGAGTAGAAGTGCACATTCACTCCAGGAATACGCACCTTTGTCAAATGAGTCAAATTGAAGCAAAACACATTGTTGGAGTGTCAGAATGCATAGAGAGAAGGCAAATAAGCGTTCCATGGCTTTATTTCGCTTAGTTGCTTACTCTTGAGTAGAACTGCATATTCACTCCAGGAATAAGCACCTTTGTCAAATGAGTCAAATTGAAGCAAAACACATTGTTGGAGTGTCAGAATGCATAGAGAGAAGGCAAATAAGCGTTCCATGGCTTTATTTCGCTTAGTTGCTTACTCTTGAGTAGAACTGCATATTCACTCCAGGAATAAGCACCTTTGTCAAATGAGTCAAATTGAAGCAGAACACATTGTTGGAGTGTCAGAATGCATAGATAGAAGGCAAATAAGCGTTCCATGGCTTTATTTCGCTTAGTTGCTTACTCTTGAGTAGAACTGCATATTCACTCCAGGAATAAGCACCTTTGTAAAATGAGTCAAATTGAAGCAAAACACATTGTTGCAGTGTCAGAATGCATAGATAGAAGGCGAATAAGCGTTCCATGGCTTTATTTCGCTTAATTGCTTACTCTTGAGTAGAAGTGCATATTCACTCCAGGAATACGCACCTTTGTCAAATGAGTCAAATTGAAGCAAAACACATTGTTGGAGTGTCAGAATGCATAGATAGAAGGCAAATGAGCGTTCCATGGCTTTATTTCGCTTAGTTGCTTACTCTTGAGTAGAACTGCATATTCACTCCAGGAATAAGCACATTTGTTAAATGAGTCAAATTGAAGCAAAACACATTGTTGGAGTGTCAGAATGCATAGATAGAAGGCGAATAAGCGTTCCATGGCTTTATTTCGCTTAGTTGCTTACTCTTGAGTAGAACTGCATATTCACTCCAGGAATACGCACCTTTGTCAAATGAGTCAAATTGAAGCAAAACACATTGTTGGAATGTCAGCATGCATAGATAGAAGGCAAATAAGCGTTCCATGGCTTTATTTCGCTTAGTTGCTTACTCTTGAGTAGAAGTGCACATTCACTCCAGGAATACGCACCTTTGTCAAATGAGTCAAATTGAAGCAAAACACATTGTTGGAATGTCAGAATGCATAGAGAGAAGGCAAATAAGCGTTCCATGGCTTTATTTCGCTTAGTTGCTTACTCTTGAGTAGAACTGCATATTCACTCCAGGAATAAGCACCTTTGTCAAATGAGTCAAATTGAAGCAAAACACATTGTTGGAGTGTCAGAATGCATAGAGAGAAGGCAAATAAGCGTTCCATGGCTTTATTTCGCTTAGTTGCTTACTCTTGAGTAGAACTGCATATTCACTCCAGGAATAAGCACCTTTGTCAAATGAGTCAAATTGAAGCAGAACACATTGTTGGAGTGTCAGAATGCATAGATAGAAGGCAAATAAGCGTTCCATGGCTTTATTTCGCTTAGTTGCTTACTCTTGAGTAGAACTGCATATTCACTCCAGGAATAAGCACCTTTGTAAAATGAGTCAAATTGAAGCAAAACACATTGTTGCAGTGTCAGAATGCATAGATAGAAGGCGAATAAGCGTTCCATGGCTTTATTTCGCTTAATTGCTTACTCTTGAGTAGAAGTGCATATTCACTCCAGGAATACGCACCTTTGTCAAATGAGTCAAATTGAAGCAAAACACATTGTTGGAGTGTCAGAATGCATAGATAGAAGGCAAATGAGCGTTCCATGGCTTTATTTCGCTTAGTTGCTTACTCTTGAGTAGAACTGCATATTCACTCCAGGAATAAGCACATTTGTTAAATGAGTCAAATTGAAGCAAAACACATTGTTGGAGTGTCAGAATGCATAGATAGAAGGCAAATAAGCGTTCCATGGCTTTATTTCGCTTAGTTGCTTACTCTTGAGTAGAACTGCATATTCACTCCAGGAATAAGCACCTTTGTAAAATGAGTCAAATTGAAGCAAAACACATTGTTGGAGTGTCAGAATGCATAGATAGAAGGCGAGTAAGCGTTCCATGGCTTTATTTCGCTTAGTTGCTGACTCTTGAGTAGAACTGCATATTCACTCCAGGAATAAACACATTTGTCAAATGAGTCAAATTGAAGCAAAACACATTGTTGGAGTGTCAGAATGCATAGATAGAAGGCAAATAAGCGTTCCATGGCTTTATTTCGCTTAGTTGCTTACTCCTGAGTAGAACTGCATATTCACTCCAGGAATAAACACATTTGTCAAATGAGTCAAATTGAAGCAGAACACATTGTTGGAGTGTCAGAATGCATAGATAGAAGGCAAATAAGCGTTCCATGGCTTTATTTCGCTCAGTTGCTTACTCTTGAGTAGAACTGCATATTCACTCCAGGAATAAGCACCTTTGTAAAATGAGTCAAATTGAAGCAAAACACATTGTTGGAGTGTCAGAATGCATAGATAGAAGGCGAATAAGCGTTCCATGGCTTTATTTCGCTTAGTTGCTTACTCTTGAGTAGAACTGCATATTCACTCCAGGAATACGCACCTTTGTCAAATGAGTCAAATTGAAGCAAAACACATTGTTGGAGTGTCAGCATGCATAGATAGAAGGCAAATAAGCGTTCCATGGCTTTATTTCGCTTAGTTGCTTACTCTTGAGTAGAAGTGCATATTCACTCCAGGAATACGCACCTTTGTCAAATGAGTCAAATTGAAGCAAAACACATTGTTGGAGTGTCAGAATGCATAGAGAGAAGGCAAATAAGCGTTCCATGGCTTTATTTCGCTTAGTTGCTTACTCTTGAGTAGAACTGCATATTCACTCCAGGAATACGCACCTTTGTCAAATGAGTCAAATTGAAGCAAAACACATTGTTGGAGTGTCAGAATGCATAGATAGAAGGCAAATAAGCGTTCCATGGCTTTATTTCGCTCAGTTGCTTACTCTTGAGTAGAACTGCATATTCACTCCAGGAATAAGCACCTTTGTAAAATGAGTCAAATTGAAGCAAAACACATTGTTGGAGTGTCAGAATGCATAGATAGAAGGCGAATAAGCGTTCCATGGCTTTATTTCGCTTAGTTGCTTACTCTTGAGTAGAACTGCATATTCACTCCAGGAATACGCACCTTTGTCAAATGAGTCAAATTGAAGCAAAACACATTGTTGGAGTGTCAGCATGCATAGATAGAAGGCAAATAAGCGTTCCATGGCTTTATTTCGCTTAGTTGCTTACTCTTGAGTAGAAGTGCATATTCACTCCAGGAATACGCACCTTTGTCAAATGAGTCAAATTGAAGCAAAACACATTGTTGGAGTGTCAGAATGCATAGAGAGAAGGCAAATAAGCGTTCCATGGCTTCATTTCGCTTAGTTGCTTACTCTTGAGTAGAACTGCATATTCACTCCAGGAATAAGCACCTTTGTCAAATGAGTCAAATTGAAGCAGAACACATTGTTGGAGTGTCAGAATGCATAGATAGAAGGCAAATAAGCGTTCCATGACTTTATTTCGCTTAGTTGCTTACTCTTGAGTAGAACTGCATATTCACTCCAGGAATAAACACATTTGTCAAATGAGTCAAATTGAAGCAAAACACATTGTTGGAGTGTCAGAATGCATAGATAGAAGGCAAATAAGCGTTCCATGGCTTTATTTCGCTTAGTTGCTTACTCTTGAGTAGAACTGCATATTCACTCCAGGAATAAGCACATTTGTAAAATGCGTCAAATTGAAGCAAAACACATTGTTGGAGTGTCAGAATGCATAGATAGATGGCAAATAAGCGTTCCATGGCTTTATTTCGCTTAGTTGCTTACTCTTGAGTAGAACTGCATATTCACTCCAGGAATACGCACCTTTGTCAAATGAGTCAAATTGAAGCAAAACACATTGTTGGAGTGTCAGAATGCATAGATAGAAGGCAAATGAGCGTTCCATGGCTTTATTTCGCTTAGTTGCTTACTCTTGAGTAGAACTGCATATTCATTCCAGGAATAAGCACATTTGTCAAATGAGTCAAATTGAAGCAAAACACATTGTTGGAGTGTCAGAATGCATAGATAGAAGGCAAATAAGCGATCCATTGCTTTATTTCGCTTAGTTGCTTACTCTTGAGTAGAACTGCATATTCACTCCAGGAATAAGCACCTTTGTAAAATGAGTCAAATTGAAGCAAAACACATTGTTGCAGTGTCAGAATGCATAGATAGAAGGCGAATAAGCGTTCCATGGCTTTATTTCGCTTAATTGCTTACTCTTGAGTAGAAGTGCATATTCACTCCAGGAATACGCACCTTTGTAAAATGAGTCAAATTGAAGCAAAACACATTGTTGGAGTGTCAGAATGCATAGATAGAAGGCGAGTAAGCGTTCCATGGCTTTATTTCGCTTAGTTGCTGACTCTTGAGTAGAACTGCATATTCACTCCAGGAATAAACACATTTGTCAAATGAGTCAAATTGAAGCAAAACACATTGTTGGAGTGTCAGAATGCATAGATAGAAGGCAAATAAGCGTTCCATGGCTTTATTTCGCTTAGTTGCTTACTCCTGAGTAGAACTGCATATTCACTCCAGGAATAAACACATTTGTCAAATGAGTCAAATTGAAGCAGAACACATTGTTGGAGTGTCAGAATGCATAGATAGAAGGCAAATAAGCGTTCCATGGCTTTATTTCGCTCAGTTGCTTACTCTTGAGTAGAACTGCATATTCACTCCAGGAATAAGCACCTTTGTAAAATGAGTCAAATTGAAGCAAAACACATTGTTGGAGTGTCAGAATGCATAGATAGAAGGCGAATAAGCGTTCCATGGCTTTATTTCGCTTAGTTGCTTACTCTTGAGTAGAACTGCATATTCACTCCAGGAATACGCACCTTTGTCAAATGAGTCAAATTGAAGCAAAACACATTGTTGGAATGTCAGCATGCATAGATAGAAGGCAAATAAGCGTTCCATGGCTTTATTTCGCTTAGTTGCTTACTCTTGAGTAGAAGTGCACATTCACTCCAGGAATACGCACCTTTGTCAAATGAGTCAAATTGAAGCAAAACACATTGTTGGAGTGTCAGAATGCATAGAGAGAAGGCAAATAAGCGTTCCATGGCTTTATTTCGCTTAGTTGCTTACTCTTGAGTAGAACTGCATATTCACTCCAGGAATAAGCACCTTTGTCAAATGAGTCAAATTGAAGCAAAACACATTGTTGGAGTGTCAGAATGCATAGAGAGAAGGCAAATAAGCGTTCCATGGCTTTATTTCGCTTAGTTGCTTACTCTTGAGTAGAACTGCATATTCACTCCAGGAATAAGCACCTTTGTCAAATGAGTCAAATTGAAGCAGAACACATTGTTGGAGTGTCAGAATGCATAGATAGAAGGCAAATAAGCGTTCCATGGCTTTATTTCGCTTAGTTGCTTACTCTTGAGTAGAACTGCATATTCACTCCAGGAATAAGCACCTTTGTAAAATGAGTCAAATTGAAGCAAAACACATTGTTGCAGTGTCAGAATGCATAGATAGAAGGCGAATAAGCGTTCCATGGCTTTATTTCGCTTAATTGCTTACTCTTGAGTAGAAGTGCATATTCACTCCAGGAATACGCACCTTTGTCAAATGAGTCAAATTGAAGCAAAACACATTGTTGGAGTGTCAGAATGCATAGATAGAAGGCAAATGAGCGTTCCATGGCTTTATTTCGCTTAGTTGCTTACTCTTGAGTAGAACTGCATATTCACTCCAGGAATAAGCACATTTGTTAAATGAGTCAAATTGAAGCAAAACACATTGTTGGAGTGTCAGAATGCATAGATAGAAGGCGAATAAGCGTTCCATGGCTTTATTTCGCTTAGTTGCTTACTCTTGAGTAGAACTGCATATTCACTCCAGGAATACGCACCTTTGTCAAATGAGTCAAATTGAAGCAAAACACATTGTTGGAATGTCAGCATGCATAGATAGAAGGCAAATAAGCGTTCCATGGCTTTATTTCGCTTAGTTGCTTACTCTTGAGTAGAAGTGCACATTCACTCCAGGAATACGCACCTTTGTCAAATGAGTCAAATTGAAGCAAAACACATTGTTGGAGTGTCAGAATGCATAGAGAGAAGGCAAATAAGCGTTCCATGGCTTTATTTCGCTTAGTTGCTTACTCTTGAGTAGAACTGCATATTCACTCCAGGAATAAGCACCTTTGTCAAATGAGTCAAATTGAAGCAAAACACATTGTTGGAGTGTCAGAATGCATAGAGAGAAGGCAAATAAGCGTTCCATGGCTTTATTTCGCTTAGTTGCTTACTCTTGAGTAGAACTGCATATTCACTCCAGGAATAAGCACCTTTGTCAAATGAGTCAAATTGAAGCAGAACACATTGTTGGAGTGTCAGAATGCATAGATAGAAGGCAAATAAGCGTTCCATGGCTTTATTTCGCTTAGTTGCTTACTCTTGAGTAGAACTGCATATTCACTCCAGGAATAAGCACCTTTGTAAAATGAGTCAAATTGAAGCAAAACACATTGTTGCAGTGTCAGAATGCATAGATAGAAGGCGAATAAGCGTTCCATGGCTTTATTTCGCTTAATTGCTTACTCTTGAGTAGAAGTGCATATTCACTCCAGGAATACGCACCTTTGTCAAATGAGTCAAATTGAAGCAAAACACATTGTTGGAGTGTCAGAATGCATAGATAGAAGGCAAATGAGCGTTCCATGGCTTTATTTCGCTTAGTTGCTTACTCTTGAGTAGAACTGCATATTCACTCCAGGAATAAGCACATTTGTTAAATGAGTCAAATTGAAGCAAAACACATTGTTGGAGTGTCAGAATGCATAGATAGAAGGCGAATAAGCGTTCCATGGCTTTATTTCGCTTAGTTGCTTACTCTTGAGTAGAACTGCATATTCACTCCAGGAATACGCACCTTTGTCAAATGAGTCAAATTGAAGCAAAACACATTGTTGGAATGTCAGCATGCATAGATAGAAGGCAAATAAGCGTTCCATGGCTTTATTTCGCTTAGTTGCTTACTCTTGAGTAGAAGTGCACATTCACTCCAGGAATACGCACCTTTGTCAAATGAGTCAAATTGAAGCAAAACACATTGTTGGAGTGTCAGAATGCATAGAGAGAAGGCAAATAAGCGTTCCATGGCTTTATTTCGCTTAGTTGCTTACTCTTGAGTAGAACTGCATATTCACTCCAGGAATAAGCACCTTTGTCAAATGAGTCAAATTGAAGCAAAACACATTGTTGGAGTGTCAGAATGCATAGAGAGAAGGCAAATAAGCGTTCCATGGCTTTATTTCGCTTAGTTGCTTACTCTTGAGTAGAACTGCATATTCACTCCAGGAATAAGCACCTTTGTCAAATGAGTCAAATTGAAGCAGAACACATTGTTGGAGTGTCAGAATGCATAGATAGAAGGCAAATAAGCGTTCCATGGCTTTATTTCGCTTAGTTGCTTACTCTTGAGTAGAACTGCATATTCACTCCAGGAATAAGCACCTTTGTAAAATGAGTCAAATTGAAGCAAAACACATTGTTGCAGTGTCAGAATGCATAGATAGAAGGCGAATAAGCGTTCCATGGCTTTATTTCGCTTAATTGCTTACTCTTGAGTAGAAGTGCATATTCACTCCAGGAATACGCACCTTTGTCAAATGAGTCAAATTGAAGCAAAACACATTGTTGGAGTGTCAGAATGCATAGATAGAAGGCAAATGAGCGTTCCATGGCTTTATTTCGATTAGTTGCTTACTCTTGAGTAGAACTGCATATTCACTCCAGGAATAAGCACATTTGTTAAATGAGTCAAATTGAAGCAAAACACATTGTTGGAGTGTCAGAATGCATAGATAGAAGGCAAATATGCGTTCCATGGCTTTATTTCGCTTAGTTGCTTACTCTTGAGTAGAACTGCATATTCACTCCAGGAATAAACACATTTGTCAAATGAGTCAAATTGAAGCAGAACACATTGTTGGAGTGTCAGAATGCATAGATAGAAGGCAAATAAGCGTTCCATGGCTTTATTTCGCTTAGTTGCTTACTCTTGAGTAGAACTGCATATTCACTCCAGGAATAAGCACCTTTGTAAAATGAGTCAAATTGAAGCAAAACACATTGTTGGAGTGTCAGAATGCATAGATAGAAGGCGAGTAAGCGTTCCATGGCTTTATTTCGCTTAGTTGCTGACTCTTGAGTAGAACTGCATATTCACTCCAGGAATAAACACATTTGTCAAATGAGTCAAATTGAAGCAAAACACATTGTTGGAGTGTCAGAATGCATAGATAGAAGGCAAATAAGCGTTCCATGGCTTTATTTCGCTTAGTTGCTTACTCCTGAGTAGAACTGCATATTCACTCCAGGAATAAACACATTTGTCAAATGAGTCAAATTGAAGCAGAACACATTGTTGGAGTGTCAGAATGCATAGATAGAAGGCAAATAAGCGTTCCATGGCTTTATTTCGCTCAGTTGCTTACTCTTGAGTAGAACTGCATATTCACTCCAGGAATAAGCACCTTTGTAAAATGAGTCAAATTGAAGCAAAACACATTGTTGGAGTGTCAGAATGCATAGATAGAAGGCGAATAAGCGTTCCATGGCTTTATTTCGCTTAGTTGCTTACTCTTGAGTAGAACTGCATATTCACTCCAGGAATACGCACCTTTGTCAAATGAGTCAAATTGAAGCAAAACACATTGTTGGAGTGTCAGCATGCATAGATAGAAGGCAAATAAGCGTTCCATGGCTTTATTTCGCTTAGTTGCTTACTCTTTAGTAGAAGTGCATATTCACTCCAGGAATACGCACCTTTGTCAAATGAGTCAAATTGAAGCAAAACACATTGTTGGAGTGTCAGAATGCATAGAGAGAAGGCAAATAAGCGTTCCATGGCTTTATTTCGCTTAGTTGCTTACTCTTGAGTAGAAGTGCATATTCACTCCAGGAATACGCACCTTTGTCAAATGAGTCAAATTGAAGCAAAACACATTGTTGGAGTGTCAGAATGCATAGATAGAAGGCAAATGAGCGTTCCATGGCTTTATTTCGCTTAGTTGCTTACTCTTGAGTAGAACTGCATATTCACTCCAGGAATAAGCACATTTGTTAAATGAGTCAAATTGAAGCAAAACACATTGTTGGAGTGTCAGAATGCATAGATAGAAGGCAAATAAGCGTTCCATGGCTTTATTTCGCTTAGTTGCTTACTCTTGAGTAGAACTGCATATTCACTCCAGGAATAAGCACCTTTGTAAAATGAGTCAAATTGAAGCAAAACACATTGTTGGAGTGTCAGAATGCATAGATAGAAGGCGAGTAAGCGTTCCATGGCTTTATTTCGCTTAGTTGCTGACTCTTGAGTAGAACTGCATATTCACTCCAGGAATAAACACATTTGTCAAATGAGTCAAATTGAAGCAAAACACATTGTTGGAGTGTCAGAATGCATAGATAGAAGGCAAATAAGCGTTCCATGGCTTTATTTCGCTTAGTTGCTTACTCCTGAGTAGAACTGCATATTCACTCCAGGAATAAACACATTTGTCAAATGAGTCAAATTGAAGCAGAACACATTGTTGGAGTGTCAGAATGCATAGATAGAAGGCAAATAAGCGTTCCATGGCTTTATTTCGCTCAGTTGCTTACTCTTGAGTAGAACTGCATATTCACTCCAGGAATAAGCACCTTTGTAAAATGAGTCAAATTGAAGCAAAACACATTGTTGGAGTGTCAGAATGCATAGATAGAAGGCGAATAAGCGTTCCATGGCTTTATTTCGCTTAGTTGCTTACTCTTGAGTAGAACTGCATATTCACTCCAGGAATACGCACCTTTGTCAAATGAGTCAAATTGAAGCAAAACACATTGTTGGAGTGTCAGCATGCATAGATAGAAGGCAAATAAGCGTTCCATGGCTTTATTTCGCTTAGTTGCTTACTCTTGAGTAGAAGTGCATATTCACTCCAGGAATACGCACCTTTGTCAAATGAGTCAAATTGAAGCAAAACACATTGTTGGAGTGTCAGAATGCATAGAGAGAAGTCAAATAAGCGTTCCATGGCTTTATTTCGCTTAGTTGCTTACTCTTGAGTAGAACTGCATATTCACTCCAGGAATACGCACCTTTGTCAAATGAGTCAAATTGAAGCAAAACACATTGTTGGAGTGTCAGAATGCATAGATAGAAGGCAAATAAGCGTTCCATGGCTTTATTTCGCTCAGTTGCTTACTCTTGAGTAGAACTGCATATTCACTCCAGGAATAAGCACCTTTGTAAAATGAGTCAAATTGAAGCAAAACACATTGTTGGAGTGTCAGAATGCATAGATAGAAGGCGAATAAGCGTTCCATGGCTTTATTTCGCTTAGTTGCTTACTCTTGAGTAGAACTGCATATTCACTCCAGGAATACGCACCTTTGTCAAATGAGTCAAATTGAAGCAAAACACATTGTTGGAGTGTCAGCATGCATAGATAGAAGGCAAATAAGCGTTCCATGGCTTTATTTCGCTTAGTTGCTTACTCTTGAGTAGAAGTGCATATTCACTCCAGGAATACGCACCTTTGTCAAATGAGTCAAATTGAAGCAAAACACATTGTTGGAGTGTCAGAATGCATAGAGAGAAGGCAAATAAGCGTTCCATGGCTTCATTTCGCTTAGTTGCTTACTCTTGAGTAGAACTGCATATTCACTCCAGGAATAAGCACCTTTGTCAAATGAGTCAAATTGAAGCAGAACACATTGTTGGAGTGTCAGAATGCATAGATAGAAGGCAAATAAGCGTTCCATGACTTTATTTCGCTTAGTTGCTTACTCTTGAGTAGAACTGCATATTCACTCCAGGAATAAACACATTTGTCAAATGAGTCAAATTGAAGCAAAACACATTGTTGGAGTGTCAGAATGCATAGATAGAAGGCAAATAAGCGTTCCATGGCTTTATTTCGCTTAGTTGCTTACTCTTGAGTAGAACTGCATATTCACTCCAGGAATAAGCACATTTGTAAAATGCGTCAAATTGAAGCAAAACACATTGTTGGAGTGTCAGAATGCATAGATAGATGGCAAATAAGCGTTCCATGGCTTTATTTCGCTTAGTTGCTTACTCTTGAGTAGAACTGCATATTCACTCCAGGAATACGCACCTTTGTCAAATGAGTCAAATTGAAGCAAAACACATTGTTGGAGTGTCAGAATGCATAGATAGAAGGCAAATGAGCGTTCCATGGCTTTATTTCGCTTAGTTGCTTACTCTTGAGTAGAACTGCATATTCATTCCAGGAATAAGCACATTTGTCAAATGAGTCAAATTGAAGCAAAACACATTGTTGGAGTGTCAGAATGCATAGATAGAAGGGAAATAAGCGTTCCATTGCTTTATTTCGCTTAGTTGCTTACTCTTGAGTAGAACTGCATATTCACTCCAGGAATAAGCACCTTTGTAAAATGAGTCAAATTGAAGCAAAACACATTGTTGCAGTGTCAGAATGCATAGATAGAAGGCGAATAAGCGTTCCATGGCTTTATTTCGCTTAATTGCTTACTCTTGAGTAGAAGTGCATATTCACTCCAGGAATACGCACCTTTGTAAAATGAGTCAAATTGAAGCAAAACACATTGTTGGAGTGTCAGAATGCATAGATAGAAGGCGAGTAAGCGTTCCATGGCTTTATTTCGCTTAGTTGCTGACTCTTGAGTAGAACTGCATATTCACTCCAGGAATAAACACATTTGTCAAATGAGTCAAATTGAAGCAAAACACATTGTTGGAGTGTCAGAATGCATAGATAGAAGGCAAATAAGCGTTCCATGGCTTTATTTCGCTTAGTTGCTTACTCCTGAGTAGAACTGCATATTCACTCCAGGAATAAACACATTTGTCAAATGAGTCAAATTGAAGCAGAACACATTGTTGGAGTGTCAGAATGCATAGATAGAAGGCAAATAAGCGTTCCATGGCTTTATTTCGCTCAGTTGCTTACTCTTGAGTAGAACTGCATATTCACTCCAGGAATAAGCACCTTTGTAAAATGAGTCAAATTGAAGCAAAACACATTGTTGGAGTGTCAGAATGCATAGATAGAAGGCGAATAAGCGTTCCATGGCTTTATTTCGCTTAGTTGCTTACTCTTGAGTAGAACTGCATATTCACTCCAGGAATACGCACCTTTGTCAAATGAGTCAAATTGAAGCAAAACACATTGTTGGAATGTCAGCATGCATAGATAGAAGGCAAATAAGCGTTCCATGGCTTTATTTCGCTTAGTTGCTTACTCTTGAGTAGAAGTGCACATTCACTCCAGGAATACGCACCTTTGTCAAATGAGTCAAATTGAAGCAAAACACATTGTTGGAGTGTCAGAATGCATAGAGAGAAGGCAAATAAGCGTTCCATGGCTTTATTTCGCTTAGTTGCTTACTCTTGAGTAGAACTGCATATTCACTCCAGGAATAAGCACCTTTGTCAAATGAGTCAAATTGAAGCAAAACACATTGTTGGAGTGTCAGAATGCATAGAGAGAAGGCAAATAAGCGTTCCATGGCTTTATTTCGCTTAGTTGCTTACTCTTGAGTAGAACTGCATATTCACTCCAGGAATAAGCACCTTTGTCAAATGAGTCAAATTGAAGCAGAACACATTGTTGGAGTGTCAGAATGCATAGATAGAAGGCAAATAAGCGTTCCATGGCTTTATTTCGCTTAGTTGCTTACTCTTGAGTAGAACTGCATATTCACTCCAGGAATAAGCACCTTTGTAAAATGAGTCAAATTGAAGCAAAACACATTGTTGCAGTGTCAGAATGCATAGATAGAAGGCGAATAAGCGTTCCATGGCTTTATTTCGCTTAATTGCTTACTCTTGAGTAGAAGTGCATATTCACTCCAGGAATACGCACCTTTGTCAAATGAGTCAAATTGAAGCAAAACACATTGTTGGAGTGTCAGAATGCATAGATAGAAGGCAAATGAGCGTTCCATGGCTTTATTTCGCTTAGTTGCTTACTCTTGAGTAGAACTGCATATTCACTCCAGGAATAAGCACATTTGTTAAATGAGTCAAATTGAAGCAAAACACATTGTTGGAGTGTCAGAATGCATAGATAGAAGGCGAATAAGCGTTCCATGGCTTTATTTCGCTTAGTTGCTTACTCTTGAGTAGAACTGCATATTCACTCCAGGAATACGCACCTTTGTCAAATGAGTCAAATTGAAGCAAAACACATTGTTGGAATGTCAGCATGCATAGATAGAAGGCAAATAAGCGTTCCATGGCTTTATTTCGCTTAGTTGCTTACTCTTGAGTAGAAGTGCACATTCACTCCAGGAATACGCACCTTTGTCAAATGAGTCAAATTGAAGCAAAACACATTGTTGGAGTGTCAGAATGCATAGAGAGAAGGCAAATAAGCGTTCCATGGCTTTATTTCGCTTAGTTGCTTACTCTTGAGTAGAACTGCATATTCACTCCAGGAATAAGCACCTTTGTCAAATGAGTCAAATTGAAGCAAAACACATTGTTGGAGTGTCAGAATGCATAGAGAGAAGGCAAATAAGCGTTCCATGGCTTTATTTCGCTTAGTTGCTTACTCTTGAGTAGAACTGCATATTCACTCCAGGAATAAGCACCTTTGTCAAATGAGTCAAATTGAAGCAGAACACATTGTTGGAGTGTCAGAATGCATAGATAGAAGGCAAATAAGCGTTCCATGGCTTTATTTCGCTTAGTTGCTTACTCTTGAGTAGAACTGCATATTCACTCCAGGAATAAGCACCTTTGTAAAATGAGTCAAATTGAAGCAAAACACATTGTTGCAGTGTCAGAATGCATAGATAGAAGGCGAATAAGCGTTCCATGGCTTTATTTCGCTTAATTGCTTACTCTTGAGTAGAAGTGCATATTCACTCCAGGAATACGCACCTTTGTCAAATGAGTCAAATTGAAGCAAAACACATTGTTGGAGTGTCAGAATGCATAGATAGAAGGCAAATGAGCGTTCCATGGCTTTATTTCGATTAGTTGCTTACTCTTGAGTAGAACTGCATATTCACTCCAGGAATAAGCACATTTGTTAAATGAGTCAAATTGAAGCAAAACACATTGTTGGAGTGTCAGAATGCATAGATAGAAGGCAAATATGCGTTCCATGGCTTTATTTCGCTTAGTTGCTTACTCTTGAGTAGAACTGCATATTCACTCCAGGAATAAACACATTTGTCAAATGAGTCAAATTGAAGCAGAACACATTGTTGGAGTGTCAGAATGCATAGATAGAAGGCAAATAAGCGTTCCATGGCTTTATTTCGCTTAGTTGCTTACTCTTGAGTAGAACTGCATATTCACTCCAGGAATAAGCACCTTTGTAAAATGAGTCAAATTGAAGCAAAACACATTGTTGGAGTGTCAGAATGCATAGATAGAAGGCGAGTAAGCGTTCCATGGCTTTATTTCGCTTAGTTGCTGACTCTTGAGTAGAACTGCATATTCACTCCAGGAATAAACACATTTGTCAAATGAGTCAAATTGAAGCAAAACACATTGTTGGAGTGTCAGAATGCATAGATAGAAGGCAAATAAGCGTTCCATGGCTTTATTTCGCTTAGTTGCTTACTCCTGAGTAGAACTGCATATTCACTCCAGGAATAAACACATTTGTCAAATGAGTCAAATTGAAGCAGAACACATTGTTGGAGTGTCAGAATGCATAGATAGAAGGCAAATAAGCGTTCCATGGCTTTATTTCGCTCAGTTGCTTACTCTTGAGTAGAACTGCATATTCACTCCAGGAATAAGCACCTTTGTAAAATGAGTCAAATTGAAGCAAAACACATTGTTGGAGTGTCAGAATGCATAGATAGAAGGCGAATAAGCGTTCCATGGCTTTATTTCGCTTAGTTGCTTACTCTTGAGTAGAACTGCATATTCACTCCAGGAATACGCACCTTTGTCAAATGAGTCAAATTGAAGCAAAACACATTGTTGGAGTGTCAGCATGCATAGATAGAAGGCAAATAAGCGTTCCATGGCTTTATTTCGCTTAGTTGCTTACTCTTTAGTAGAAGTGCATATTCACTCCAGGAATACGCACCTTTGTCAAATGAGTCAAATTGAAGCAAAACACATTGTTGGAGTGTCAGAATGCATAGAGAGAAGGCAAATAAGCGTTCCATGGCTTTATTTCGCTTAGTTGCTTACTCTTGAGTAGAACTGCATATTCACTCCAGGAATACGCACCTTTGTCAAATGAGTCAAATTGAAGCAAAACACATTGTTGGAGTGTCAGAATGCATAGATAGAAGGCAAATAAGCGTTCCATGGCTTTATTTCGCTCAGTTGCTTACTCTTGAGTAGAACTGCATATTCACTCCAGGAATAAGCACCTTTGTAAAATGAGTCAAATTGAAGCAAAACACATTGTTGGAGTGTCAGAATGCATAGATAGAAGGCGAATAAGCGTTCCATGGCTTTATTTCGCTTAGTTGCTTACTCTTGAGTAGAACTGCATATTCACTCCAGGAATACGCACCTTTGTCAAATGAGTCAAATTGAAGCAAAACACATTGTTGGAGTGTCAGCATGCATCGATAGAAGGCAAATAAGCGTTCCATGGCTTTATTTCGCTTAGTTGCTTACTCTTGAGTAGAAGTGCATATTCACTCCAGGAATACGCACCTTTGTCAAATGAGTCAAATTGAAGCAAAACACATTGTTGGAGTGTCAGAATGCATAGAGAGAAGGCAAATAAGCGTTCCATGGCTTCATTTCGCTTAGTTGCTTACTCTTGAGTAGAACTGCATATTCACTCCAGGAATAAGCACCTTTGTCAAATGAGTCAAATTGAAGCAGAACACATTGTTGGAGTGTCAGAATGCATAGATAGAAGGCAAATAAGCGTTCCATGGCTTTATTTCGCTTAGTTGCTTACCCTTGAGTAGAACTGCATATTCACTCCAGGAATAAACACATTTGTCAAATGAGTCAAATTGAAGCAAAACACATTGTTGGAGTGTCAGAATGCATAGATAGAAGGCAAATAAGCGTTCCATGGCTTTATTTCGCTTAGTTGCTTACTCTTGAGTAGAACTGCATATTCACTCCAGGAATAAGCACATTTGTAAAATGCGTCAAATTGAAGCAAAACACATTGTTGGAGTGTCAGAATGCATAGATAGATGGCAAATAAGCGTTCCATGGCTTTATTTCGCTTAGTTGCTTACTCTTGAGTAGAACTGCATATTCACTCCAGGAATACGCACCTTTGTCAAATGAGTCAAATTGAAGCAAAACACATTGTTGGAGTGTCAGAATGCATAGATAGAAGGCAAATGAGCGTTCCATGGCTTTATTTCGCTTAGTTGCTTACTCTTGAGTAGAACTGCATATTCACTCCAGGAATACGCACCCTTGTCAAATGAGTCAAATTGAAGCAAAACACATTGTTGGAGTGTCAGAATGCATAGATAGAAGGCAAATAAGCGTTCCATGGCTTTATTTCGCTTAGTTGCTTACTCTTGAGTAGAACTGCATATTCATTCCAGGAATAAGCACATTTGTCAAATGAGTCAAATTGAAGCAAAACACATTGTTGGAGTGTCAGAATGCATAGATAGAAGGCAAATAAGCGTTCCATTGCTTTATTTCGCTTAGTTGCTTACTCTTGAGTAGAACTGCATATTCACTCCAGGAATAAGCACCTTTGTAAAATGAGTCAAATTGAAGCAAAACACATTGTTGCAGTGTCAGAATGCATAGATAGAAGGCGAATAAGCGTTCCATGGCTTTATTTCGCTTAATTGCTTACTCTTGAGTAGAAGTGCATATTCACTCCAGGAATAAACACATTTGTCAAATGAGTCAAATTGAAGCAAAACACATTGTTGGAGTGTCAGAATGCATAGATAGAAGGCAAATAAGCGTTCCATGGCTTTATTTCGCTTAGTTGCTTACTCCTGAGTAGAACTGCATATTCACTCCAGGAATAAACACATTTGTCAAATGAGTCAAATTGAAGCAGAACACATTGTTGGAGTGTCAGAATGCATAGATAGAAGGCAAATAAGCGTTCCATGGCTTTATTTCGCTCAGTTGCTTACTCTTGAGTAGAACTGCATATTCACTCCAGGAATAAGCACCTTTGTAAAATGAGTCAAATTGAAGCAAAACACATTGTTGGAGTGTCAGAATGCATAGATAGAAGGCGAATAAGCGTTCCATGGCTTTATTTCGCTTAGTTGCTTACTCTTGAGTAGAACTGCATATTCACTCCAGGAATACGCACCTTTGTCAAATGAGTCAAATTGAAGCAAAACACATTGTTGGAATGTCAGCATGCATAGATAGAAGGCAAATAAGCGTTCCATGGCTTTATTTCGCTTAGTTGCTTACTCTTGAGTAGAAGTGCACATTCACTCCAGGAATACGCACCTTTGTCAAATGAGTCAAATTGAAGCAAAACACATTGTTGGAGTGTCAGAATGCATAGATAGAAGGCAAATAAGCGTTCCATGGCTTTATTTCGCTCAGTTGCTTACTCTTGAGTAGAACTGCATATTCACTCCAGGAATAAGCACCTTTGTAAAATGAGTCAAATTGAAGCAAAACACATTGTTGGAGTGTCAGAATGCATAGATAGAAGGCGAGTAAGCGTTCCATGGCTTTATTTCGCTTAGTTGCTGACTCTTGAGTAGAACTGCATATTCACTCCAGGAATAAACACATTTGTCAAATGAGTCAAATTGAAGCAAAACACATTGTTGGAGTGTCAGAATGCATAGATAGAAGGCAAATAAGCGTTCCATGGCTTTATTTCGCTTAGTTGCTTACTCCTGAGTAGAACTGCATATTCACTCCAGGAATAAACACATTTGTCAAATGAGTCAAATTGAAGCAGAACACATTGTTGGAGTGTCAGAATGCATAGATAGAAGGCAAATAAGCGTTCCATGGCTTTATTTCGCTCAGTTGCTTACTCTTGAGTAGAACTGCATATTCACTCCAGGAATACGCACCTTTGTAAAATGAGTCAAATTGAAGCAAAACACATTGTTGGAGTGTCAGAATGCATAGAGAGAAGGCAAATAAGCGTTCCATGGCTTTATTTCGCTTAGTTGCTTACTCTTGAGTAGAACTGCATATTCACTCCAGGAATAAGCACCTTTGTCAAATGAGTCAACTTGAAGCAAAACACATTGTTGGAGTGTCAGAATGCATAGAGAGAAGGCAAATAAGCGTTCCATGGCTTTATTTCGCTTAGTTGCTTACTCTTGAGTAGAACTGCATATTCACTCCAGGAATAAGCACCTTTGTCAAATGAGTCAAATTGAAGCAGAACACATTGTTGGAGTGTCAGAATGCATAGATAGAAGGCAAATAAGCGTTCCATGGCTTTATTTCGCTTAGTTGCTTACTCTTGAGTAGAAGTGCATATTCACTCCAGGAATACGCACCTTTGTCAAATGAGTCAAATTGAAGCAAAACACATTTTTGGAGTGTCAGAATGCATAGATAGAAGGCGAATAAGCGTTCCATGGCTTTATTTCGCTTAATTGCTTACTCTTGAGTAGAAGTGCATATTCACTCCAGGAATACGCACCTTTGTCAAATGAGTCAAATTGAAGCAAAACACATTGTTGGAGTGTCAGAATGCATAGATAGAAGGCAAATGAGCGTTCCATGGCTTTATTTCGCTTAGTTGCTTACTCTTGAGTAGAACTGCATATTCACTCCAGGAATAAGCACATTTGTTAAATGAGTCAAATTGAAGCAAAACACATTGTTGGAGTGTCAGAATGCATAGATAGAAGGCAAATATGCGTTCCATGGCTTTATTTCGCTTAGTTGCTTACTCTTGAGTAGAACTGCATATTCACTCCAGGAATAAACACATTTGTCAAATGAGTCAAATTGAAGCAGAACACATTGTTGGAGTGTCAGAATGCATAGATAGAAGGCAAATAAGCGTTCCATGGCTTTATTTCGCTTAGTTGCTTACTCTTGAGTAGAACTGCATATTCACTCCAGGAATAAGCACCTTTGTAAAATGAGTCAAATTGAAGCAAAACACATTGTTGGAGTGTCAGAATGCATAGATAGAAGGCAAATATGCGTTCCATGGCTTTATTTCGCTTAGTTGCTTACTCTTGAGTAGAACTGCATATTCACTCCAGGAATAAACACATTTGTCAAATGAGTCAAATTGAAGCAGAACACATTGTTGGAGTGTCAGAATGCATAGATAGAAGGCAAATAAGCGTTCCATGGCTTTATTTCGCTTAGTTGCTTACTCTTGAGTAGAACTGCATATTCACTCCAGGAATAAGCACCTTTGTAAAATGAGTCAAATTGAAGCAAAACACATTGTTGGAGTGTCAGAATGCATAGATAGAAGGCGAATAAGCGTTCCATGGCTTTATTTCGCTTAGTTGCTTACTCTTGAGTAGAACTGCATATTCACTCCAGGAATACGCACCTTTGTCAAATGAGTCAAATTGAAGCAAAACACATTGTTGGAGTGTCAGCATGCATAGATAGAAGGCAAATAAGCGTTCCATGGCTTTATTTCGCTTAGTTGCTTACTCTTGAGTAGAAGTGCATATTCACTCCAGGAATACGCACCTTTGTCAAATGAGTCAAATTGAAGCAAAACACATTGTTGGAGTGTCAGAATGCATAGAGAGAAGGCAAATAAGCGTTCCATGGCTTTATTTCGCTTAGTTGCTTACTCTTGAGTAGAACTGCATATTCACTCCAGGAATACGCACCTTTGTCAAATGAGTCAAATTGAAGCAAAACACATTGTTGGAGTGTCAGCATGCATAGATAGAAGGCAAATAAGCGTTCCATGGCTTTATTTCGCTTAGTTGCTTACTCTTGAGTAGAAGTGCATATTCACTCCAGGAATACGCACCTTTGTAAAATGAGTCAAATTGAAGCAAAACACATTGTTGGAGTGTCAGAATGCATAGATAGAAGGCAAATGAGCGTTCCATGGCTTTATTTCGCTTAGTTGCTTACTCTTGAGTAGAACTGCATATTCACTCCAGGAATAAGCACATTTGTCAAATGAGTCCAATTGAAGCAAAACACATTGTTGGAGTGTCAGAATGCATAGATAGAAGGCAAATAAGCGTTCCATGGCTTTATTTCGCTCAGTTGCTTACTCTTGAGTAGAACTGCATATTCACTCCAGGAATAAGCACCTTTGTAAAATGAGTCAAATTGAAGCAAAACACATTGTTGGAGTGTCAGAATGCATAGATAGAAGGCGAGTAAGCGTTCCATGGCTTTATTTCGCTTAGTTGCTGACTCTTGAGTAGAACTGCATATTCACTCCAGGAATAAACACATTTGTCAAATGAGTCAAATTGAAGCAAAACACATTGTTGGAGTGTCAGAATGCATAGATAGAAGGCAAATAAGCGTTCCATGGCTTTATTTCGCTTAGTTGCTTACTCCTGAGTAGAACTGCATATTCACTCCAGGAATAAACACATTTGTCAAATGAGTCAAATTGAAGCAGAACACATTGTTGGAGTGTCAGAATGCATAGATAGAAGGCAAATAAGCGTTCCATGGCTTTATTTCGCTCAGTTGCTTACTCTTGAGTAGAACTGCATATTCACTCCAGGAATACGCACCTTTGTAAAATGAGTCAAATTGAAGCAAAACACATTGTTGGAGTGTCAGAATGCATAAATAGAAGGCGAATAAGCGTTCCATGGCTTTATTTCGCTTAGTTGCTTACTCTTGAGTAGAACTGCATATTCACTCCAGGAATACGCACCTTTGTCAAATGAGTCAAATTGAAGCAAAACACATTGTTGGAGTGTCAGCATGCATAGATAGAAGGCAAATAAGCGTTCCATGGCTTTATTTCGCTTAGTTGCTTACTCTTGAGTAGAAGTGCATATTCACTCCAGGAATACGCACCTTTGTCAAATGAGTCAAATTGAAGCAAAACACATTGTGGAGTGTCAGAATGCATAGAGAGAAGGCAAATAAGCGTTCCATGGCTTTATTTCGCTTAGGTGCTTACTCTTGAGTAGAACTGCATATTCACTCCAGGAATAAGCACCTTTGTCAAATGAGTCAAATTGAAGCAGAACACATTGTTGGAGTGTCAGAATGCATAGATAGAAGGCATATAAGCGTTCCATGGCTTTATTTCGCTTAGTTGCTTACTCTTGAGTAGAACTGCATATTCACTCCAGGAATAAGCACCTTTGTCAAATGAGTCAAATTGAAGCAGAACACATTGTTGGAGTGTCAGAATGCATAGATAGAAGGCAAATAAGCGTTCCATGGCTTTATTTCGCTTAGTTGCTTACTCTTGAGTAGAACTGCATATTCACTCCAGGAATAAGCACCTTTGTAAAATGAGTCAAATTGAAGCAAAACACATTGTTGGAGTGTCAGAATGCATAGATAGAAGGCGAATAAGCGTTCCATGGCTTTATTTCGCTTAGTTGCTTACTCTTGAGTAGAACTGCATATTCACTCCAGGAATAATCACATTTGTTAAATGAGTCAAATTGAAGCAAAACACATTGTTGGAGTGTCAGAATGCATAGATAGAAGGCAAATATGCGTTCCATGGCTTTATTTCGCTTAGTTGCTTACTCTTGAGTAGAACTGCATATTCACTCCAGGAATAAACACATTTGTCAAATGAGTCAAATTGAAGCAGAACACATTGTTGGAGTGTCAGAATGCATAGATAGAAGGCAAATAAGCGTTCCATGGCTTTATTTCGCTTAGTTGCTTACTCTTGAGTAGAACTGCATATTCACTCCAGGAATAAGCACCTTTGTAAAATGAGTCAAATTGAAGCAAAACACATTGTTGGAGTGTCAGAATGCATAGATAGAAGGCGAGTAAGCGTTCCATGGCTTTATTTCGCTTAGTTGCTGACTCTTGAGTAGAACTGCATATTCACTCCAGGAATAAACACATTTGTCAAATGAGTCAAATTGAAGCAAAACACATTGTTGGAGTGTCAGAATGCATAGATAGAAGGCAAATAAGCGTTCCATGGCTTTATTTCGCTTAGTTGCTTACTCCTGAGTAGAACTGCATATTCACTCCAGGAATAAACACATTTGTCAAATGAGTCAAATTGAAGCAGAACACATTGTTGGAGTGTCAGAATGCATAGATAGAAGGCAAATAAGCGTTCCATGGCTTTATTTCGCTCAGTTGCTTACTCTTGAGTAGAACTGCATATTCACTCCAGGAATAAGCACCTTTGTAAAATGAGTCAAATTGAAGCAAAACACATTGTTGGAGTGTCAGAATGCATAGATAGAAGGCAAATAAGCGTTCCATGGCTTTATTTCGCTTAGTTGCTTACTCTTGAGTAGAACTGCATATTCACTCCAGGAATACGCACCTTTGTCAAATGAGTCAAATTGAAGCAAAACACATTGTTGGAGTGTCAGCATGCATAGATAGAAGGCAAATAAGCGTTCCATGGCTTTATTTCGCTTAGTTGCTTACTCTTGAGTAGAAGTGCATATTCACTCCAGGAATACGCACCTTTGTCAAATGAGTCAAATTGAAGCAAAACACATTGTTGGAGTGTCAGAATGCATAGAGAGAAGGCAAATAAGCGTTCCATGGCTTTATTTCGCTTAGTTGCTTACTCTTGAGTAGAACTGCATATTCACTCCAGGAATAAGCACCTTTGTCAAATTAGTCAAATTGAAGCGGAACACATTGTTGGAGTGTCAGAATGCATAGATAGAAGGCAAATAAGCGTTCCATGGCTTTATTTCGCTTAGTTGCTTACTCTTGAGTAGAACTGCATATTCACTCCAGGAATAAGCACCTTTGTCAAATGAGTCAAATTGAAGCAGAACACATTGTTGGAGTGTCAGAATGCATAGATAGAAGGCAAATAAGCGTTCCATGGCTTTATTTCGCTTAGTTGCTTACTCTTGAGTAGAACTGCATATTCACTCCAGGAATAAGCACCTTTGTAAAATGAGTCAAATTGAAGCAAAACACATTGTTGCAGTGTCAGAATGCATAGATAGAAGGCGAATAAGCGTTCCATGGCTTTATTTCGCTTAATTGCTTACTCTTGAGTAGAAGTGCATATTCACTCCAGGAATACGCACCTTTGTCAAATGAGTCAAATTGAAGCAAAACACATTGTTGGAGTGTCAGAATGCATAGATAGAAGGCAAATAAGCGTTCCATGGCTTTATTTCGCTTAGTTGCTTACTCCTGAGTAGAACTGCATATTCACTCCAGGAATAAACACATTTGTCAAATGAGTCAAATTGAAGCAGAACACATTGTTGGAGTGTCAGAATGCATAGATAGAAGGCAAATAAGCGTTCCATGGCTTTATTTCGCTCAGTTGCTTACTCTTGAGTAGAACTGCATATTCACTCCAGGAATAAGCACCTTTGTAAAATGAGTCAAATTGAAGCAAAACACATTGTTGGAGTGTCAGAATGCATAGATAGAAGGCGAATAAGCGTTCCATGGCTTTATTTCGCTTAGTTGCTTACTCTTGAGTAGAACTGCATATTCACTCCAGGAATAAGCACATTTGTTAAATGAGTCAAATTGAAGCAAAACACATTGTTGGAGTGTCAGAATGCATAGATAGAAGGCAAATATGCGTTCCATGGCTTTATTTCGCTTAGTTGCTTACTCTTGAGTAGAACTGCATATTCACTCCAGGAATAAACACATTTGTCAAATGAGTCAAATTGAAGCAAAACACATTGTTGGAGTGTCAGAATGCATAGATAGAAGGCAAATAAGCGTTCCATGGCTTTATTTCGCTTAGTTGCTGACTCTTGAGTAGAACTGCATATTCACTCCAGGAATACGCACCTTTGTCAAATGAGTCAAATTGAAGCAAAACACATTGTTGGAGTGTCAGAATGCATAGAGAGAAGGCAAATAAGCGTTCCATGGCTTTATTTCGCTTAGTTGCTTACTCTTGAGTAGAACTGCATATTCACTCCAGGAATAAGCACCTTTGTCAAATGAGTCAAATTGAAGCAGAACACATTGTTGGAGTGTCAGAATGCATAGATAGAAGGCAAATAAGCGTTCCATGGCTTTATTTCGCTTAGTTGCTTACTCTTGAGTAGAACTGCATATTCACTCCAGGAATAAGCACCTTTGTCAAATGAGTCAAATTGAAGCAGAACACATTGTTGGAGTGTCAGAATGCATAGATAGAAGGCAAATAAGCGTTCCATGGCTTTATTTCGCTTAGTTGCTTACTCTTGAGTAGAACTGCATATTCACTCCAGGAATAAGCACCTTTGTAAAATGAGTCAAATTGAAGCAAAACACATTGTTGCAGTGTCAGAATGCATAGATAGAAGGCGAATAAGCGTTCCATGGCTTTATTTCGCTTAATTGCTTACTCTTGAGTAGAAGTGCATATTCACTCCAGGAATACGCACCTTTGTCAAATGAGTCAAATTGAAGTAAAACTAATTGTTGGAGTGTCAGAATGCATAGATAGAAGGCAAATAAGCGTTCCATGGCTTTATTTCGCTTAGTTGCTTACTCTTGAGTAGAACTGCATATTCACTCCAGGAATACGCACCTTTGTCAAATGAGTCAAATTGAAGCAAAACACATTGTTGGAGTGTCAGAATGCATAGATAGAAGGCAAATATGCGTTCCATGGCTTTATTTCGCTTAGTTGCTGACTCTTGAGTAGAACTGCATATTCACTCCAGGAATAAACACATTTGTCAAATGAGTCAAATTGAAGCAAAACACATTGTTGGAGTGTCAGAATGCATAGATAGAAGGCAAATAAGCGTTCCATGGCTTTATTTCGCTTAGTTGCTTACTCCTGAGTAGAACTGCATATTCACTCCAGGAATAAACACATTTGTCAAATGAGTCAAATTGAAGCAGAACACATTGTTGGAGTGTCAGAATGCATAGATAGAAGGCAAATAAGCGTTCCATGGCTTTATTTCGCTCAGTTGCTTACTCTTGAGTAGAAGTGCATATTCACTCCAGGAATACGCACCTTTGTAAAATGAGTCAAATTGAAGCAAAACACATTGTTGGAGTGTCAGAATGCATAGATAGAAGGCAAATGAGCGTTCCATGGCTTTATTTCGCTTAGTTGCTTACTCTTGAGTAGAACTGCATATTCACTCCAGGAATAAGCACATTTGTCAAATGAGTCCAATTGAAGCAAAACACATTGTTGGAGTGTCAGAATGCATAGATAGAAGGCAAATAAGCGTTCCATGGCTTTATTTCGCTCAGTTGCTTACTCTTGAGTAGAACTGCATATTCACTCCAGGAATAAGCACCTTTGTAAAATGAGTCAAATTGAAGCAAAACACATTGTTGGAGTGTCAGAATGCATAGATAGAAGGCGAGTAAGCGTTCCATGGCTTTATTTCGCTTAGTTGCTGACTCTTGAGTAGAACTGCATATTCACTCCAGGAATAAACACATTTGTCAAATGAGTCAAATTGAAGCAAAACACATTGTTGGAGTGTCAGAATGCATAGATAGAAGGCAAATAAGCGTTCCATGGCTTTATTTCGCTTAGTTGCTTACTCCTGAGTAGAACTGCATATTCACTCCAGGAATAAACACATTTGTCAAATGAGTCAAATTGAAGCAGAACACATTGTTGGAGTGTCAGAATGCATAGATAGAAGGCAAATAAGCGTTCCATGGCTTTATTTCGCTCAGTTGCTTACTCTTGAGTAGAACTGCATATTCACTCCAGGAATACGCACCTTTGTAAAATGAGTCAAATTGAAGCAAAACACATTGTTGGAGTGTCAGAATGCATAAATAGAAGGCGAATAAGCGTTCCATGGCTTTATTTCGCTTAGTTGCTTACTCTTGAGTAGAACTGCATATTCACTCCAGGAATACGCACCTTTGTCAAATGAGTCAAATTGAAGCAAAACACATTGTTGGAGTGTCAGCATGCATAGATAGAAGGCAAATAAGCGTTCCATGGCTTTATTTCGCTTAGTTGCTTACTCTTGAGTAGAAGTGCATATTCACTCCAGGAATACGCACCTTTGTCAAATGAGTCAAATTGAAGCAAAACACATTGTGGAGTGTCAGAATGCATAGAGAGAAGGCAAATAAGCGTTCCATGGCTTTATTTCGCTTAGGTGCTTACTCTTGAGTAGAACTGCATATTCACTCCAGGAATAAGCACCTTTGTCAAATGAGTCAAATTGAAGCAGAACACATTGTTGGAGTGTCAGAATGCATAGATAGAAGGCATATAAGCGTTCCATGGCTTTATTTCGCTTAGTTGCTTACTCTTGAGTAGAACTGCATATTCACTCCAGGAATAAGCACCTTTGTCAAATGAGTCAAATTGAAGCAGAACACATTGTTGGAGTGTCAGAATGCATAGATAGAAGGCAAATAAGCGTTCCATGGCTTTATTTCGCTTAGTTGCTTACTCTTGAGTAGAACTGCATATTCACTCCAGGAATAAGCACCTTTGTAAAATGAGTCAAATTGAAGCAAAACACATTGTTGGAGTGTCAGAATGCATAGATAGAAGGCGAATAAGCGTTCCATGGCTTTATTTCGCTTAGTTGCTTACTCTTGAGTAGAACTGCATATTCACTCCAGGAATAATCACATTTGTTAAATGAGTCAAATTGAAGCAAAACACATTGTTGGAGTGTCAGAATGCATAGATAGAAGGCAAATATGCGTTCCATGGCTTTATTTCGCTTAGTTGCTTACTCTTGAGTAGAACTGCATATTCACTCCAGGAATAAACACATTTGTCAAATGAGTCAAATTGAAGCAGAACACATTGTTGGAGTGTCAGAATGCATAGATAGAAGGCAAATAAGCGTTCCATGGCTTTATTTCGCTTAGTTGCTTACTCTTGAGTAGAACTGCATATTCACTCCAGGAATAAGCACCTTTGTAAAATGAGTCAAATTGAAGCAAAACACATTGTTGGAGTGTCAGAATGCATAGATAGAAGGCGAGTAAGCGTTCCATGGCTTTATTTCGCTTAGTTGCTGACTCTTGAGTAGAACTGCATATTCACTCCAGGAATAAACACATTTGTCAAATGAGTCAAATTGAAGCAAAACACATTGTTGGAGTGTCAGAATGCATAGATAGAAGGCAAATAAGCGTTCCATGGCTTTATTTCGCTTAGTTGCTTACTCCTGAGTAGAACTGCATATTCACTCCAGGAATAAACACATTTGTCAAATGAGTCAAATTGAAGCAGAACACATTGTTGGAGTGTCAGAATGCATAGATAGAAGGCAAATAAGCGTTCCATGGCTTTATTTCGCTCAGTTGCTTACTCTTGAGTAGAACTGCATATTCACTCCAGGAATAAGCACCTTTGTAAAATGAGTCAAATTGAAGCAAAACACATTGTTGGAGTGTCAGAATGCATAGATAGAAGGCAAATAAGCGTTCCATGGCTTTATTTCGCTTAGTTGCTTACTCTTGAGTAGAACTGCATATTCACTCCAGGAATACGCACCTTTGTCAAATGAGTCAAATTGAAGCAAAACACATTGTTGGAGTGTCAGCATGCATAGATAGAAGGCAAATAAGCGTTCCATGGCTTTATTTCGCTTAGTTGCTTACTCTTGAGTAGAAGTGCATATTCACTCCAGGAATACGCACCTTTGTCAAATGAGTCAAATTGAAGCAAAACACATTGTTGGAGTGTCAGAATGCATAGAGAGAAGGCAAATAAGCGTTCCATGGCTTTATTTCGCTTAGTTGCTTACTCTTGAGTAGAACTGCATATTCACTCCAGGAATAAGCACCTTTGTCAAATTAGTCAAATTGAAGCGGAACACATTGTTGGAGTGTCAGAATGCATAGATAGAAGGCAAATAAGCGTTCCATGGCTTTATTTCGCTTAGTTGCTTACTCTTGAGTAGAACTGCATATTCACTCCAGGAATAAGCACCTTTGTCAAATGAGTCAAATTGAAGCAGAACACATTGTTGGAGTGTCAGAATGCATAGATAGAAGGCAAATAAGCGTTCCATGGCTTTATTTCGCTTAGTTGCTTACTCTTGAGTAGAACTGCATATTCACTCCAGGAATAAGCACCTTTGTAAAATGAGTCAAATTGAAGCAAAACACATTGTTGCAGTGTCAGAATGCATAGATAGAAGGCGAATAAGCGTTCCATGGCTTTATTTCGCTTAATTGCTTACTCTTGAGTAGAAGTGCATATTCACTCCAGGAATACGCACCTTTGTCAAATGAGTCAAATTGAAGCAAAACACATTGTTGGAGTGTCAGAATGCATAGATAGAAGGCAAATAAGCGTTCCATGGCTTTATTTCGCTTAGTTGCTTACTCCTGAGTAGAACTGCATATTCACTCCAGGAATAAACACATTTGTCAAATGAGTCAAATTGAAGCAGAACACATTGTTGGAGTGTCAGAATGCATAGATAGAAGGCAAATAAGCGTTCCATGGCTTTATTTCGCTCAGTTGCTTACTCTTGAGTAGAACTGCATATTCACTCCAGGAATAAGCACCTTTGTAAAATGAGTCAAATTGAAGCAAAACACATTGTTGGAGTGTCAGAATGCATAGATAGAAGGCGAATAAGCGTTCCATGGCTTTATTTCGCTTAGTTGCTTACTCTTGAGTAGAACTGCATATTCACTCCAGGAATAAGCACATTTGTTAAATGAGTCAAATTGAAGCAAAACACATTGTTGGAGTGTCAGAATGCATAGATAGAAGGCAAATATGCGTTCCATGGCTTTATTTCGCTTAGTTGCTTACTCTTGAGTAGAACTGCATATTCACTCCAGGAATAAACACATTTGTCAAATGAGTCAAATTGAAGCAAAACACATTGTTGGAGTGTCAGAATGCATAGATAGAAGGCAAATAAGCGTTCCATGGCTTTATTTCGCTTAGTTGCTGACTCTTGAGTAGAACTGCATATTCACTCCAGGAATACGCACCTTTGTCAAATGAGTCAAATTGAAGCAAAACACATTGTTGGAGTGTCAGAATGCATAGAGAGAAGGCAAATAAGCGTTCCATGGCTTTATTTCGCTTAGTTGCTTACTCTTGAGTAGAACTGCATATTCACTCCAGGAATAAGCACCTTTGTCAAATGAGTCAAATTGAAGCAGAACACATTGTTGGAGTGTCAGAATGCATAGATAGAAGGCAAATAAGCGTTCCATGGCTTTATTTCGCTTAGTTGCTTACTCTTGAGTAGAACTGCATATTCACTCCAGGAATAAGCACCTTTGTCAAATGAGTCAAATTGAAGCAGAACACATTGTTGGAGTGTCAGAATGCATAGATAGAAGGCAAATAAGCGTTCCATGGCTTTATTTCGCTTAGTTGCTTACTCTTGAGTAGAACTGCATATTCACTCCAGGAATAAGCACCTTTGTAAAATGAGTCAAATTGAAGCAAAACACATTGTTGCAGTGTCAGAATGCATAGATAGAAGGCGAATAAGCGTTCCATGGCTTTATTTCGCTTAATTGCTTACTCTTGAGTAGAAGTGCATATTCACTCCAGGAATACGCACCTTTGTCAAATGAGTCAAATTGAAGTAAAACTAATTGTTGGAGTGTCAGAATGCATAGATAGAAGGCAAATAAGCGTTCCATGGCTTTATTTCGCTTAGTTGCTTACTCTTGAGTAGAACTGCATATTCACTCCAGGAATACGCACCTTTGTCAAATGAGTCAAATTGAAGCAAAACACATTGTTGGAGTGTCAGAATGCATAGATAGAAGGCAAATATGCGTTCCATGGCTTTATTTCGCTTAGTTGCTGACTCTTGAGTAGAACTGCATATTCACTCCAGGAATAAACACATTTGTCAAATGAGTCAAATTGAAGCAAAACACATTGTTGGAGTGTCAGAATGCATACCGTGTTTCCCCCTTTTTAAGACACCGTCTTATTACTTTTTTTTCTCAAAAAACCACAGGGTGGCTTATTTTTGGTGGGATGTCTTACTGGTACCGGTATTTTTATTACGAGTCTGAGGGAAGGGAGGTGTGTGCGTCCCTGGTGCAGCCCTCTCTCCCCGGCCCTGGGATGTTCGCGAAGGGCTGCTCTCTCTCTCCTCCAAGGTGGGGACTCACTTAATAGCAATCTGCTACACTGGAGCTTCTTAAATCTAAACCAGTATAATGGAATCTATCTGTGTGATACAGTCCTAGCAGTAGCCTATACCTAAAGCAAGTAAGGATCTCTACCAGCCAGCTGCCCAAGACTGCAAGACTGTCTGAAGTTCCAACAACATAGCACTTTGCAGTGCTATCACTGATAGCAAAGAAGCTACCTGCTGAGAACAAAGAAGCCAGCTAAGCAGCAATTAAGATTGCTGACTTGGTAAATGGTAGCAATTGAGAAGCAATTGAGCCAGCGAGGTGAGGAAGCACGTGTTGTTAGGACCGGCAGTTTAACTTTTGTGTAAAGCAGCGTTTAGCAGCTCCTTTTAGCAGCTCGCAAACAGCGAAGGAAAAAGTCCTTAATAAATAAATAAAAGTCCCCAAGGCAAGGACTGCGATCCAGACTACTTACAAATCCTTAAAGGGGCAGCTCCACAGACAACCAAGCAGCATAAGGTAGAAAGAAAACTGCAGCAGGATTTTTAAAAGGCTGCTTTATGCCCGGTAAAAGCAATGAGACAACAATCAGACACGGGAGATTCCCCTTAAGAGGAAATCAACGTGCATTGAATGGAAGGGAATTTAGGGAAAGGTGGGGGGAAGCGAGAGGTGGGCTGTGTGTGTGTGTGTGTGTGTGTGTGTGAGAGAGAGAGAGAGAGAGAGAGAGAGAGACGCAGGGGGGGGGGAGAGAGACAGACGCGCGCACGGAGGTCTCTCCCTAAAAGGGAAAACAGCCTTTGCATTCTTCAATCGCCCCTCTTTTCTTCCTCGTGCCTTCATCTCCTCCCCACCCCACTTTTCTCCCCTTCACCAAGTAGAGCTTACACAGCTTGGCTAAAAAAATTATTTTTGGATCTTTTTATTTAAAAAAATGCTCTCAGAAACGGGGAAGAGAAATCACAAGGCTTCGGCAGCCAGCAGCTACGGCTGTTCGGTGCATTTTTACAAGCTTTTAAAGGAAATACGTGTCTGTGGAGCGACAGCAAAATGGGGAGAGATTTTTAAGGGGGGAGTTGGCTGGCAGGAGGGGGGTTATTGCTAGTGGGTGAAGGGTCTATCAGTATGTCTTATTTTCGGGGTATGGCTTGTATCGCGCAATTGCTTAGAAATCCTGCTATGGCTTATATAATGACTACGTCTTAAAAAAGGGGAAACACGGTAGATAGAAGGCAAATAAGCGTTCCATGGCTTTATTTCGCTTAGTTGCTTACTCCTGAGTAGAACTGCATATTCACTCCAGGAATAAACACATTTGTCAAATGAGTCAAATTGAAGCAGAACACATTGTTGGAGTGTCAGAATGCATAGATAGAAGGCAAATAAGCGTTCCATGGCTTTATTTCGCTCAGTTGCTTACTCTTGAGTAGAACTGCATATTCACTCCAGGAATACGCACCTTTGTAAAATGAGTCAAATTGAAGCAAAACACATTGTTGGAGTGTCAGAATGCATAGATAGAAGGCGAATAAGCGTTCCATGGCTTTATTTCGCTTAGTTGCTTACTCTTGAGTAGAACTGCATATTCACTCCAGGAATACGCACCTTTGTCAAATGAGTCAAATTGAAGCAAAACACATTGTTGGAGTGTCAGCATGCATAGATAGAAGGCAAATAAGCGTTCCATGGCTTTATTTCGCTTAGTTGCTTACTCTTGAGTAGAAGTGCATATTCACTCCAGGAATACGCACCTTTGTCAAATGAGTCAAATTGAAGCAAAACACATTGTGGAGTGTCAGAATGCATAGAGAGAAGGCAAATAAGCGTTCCATGGCTTTATTTCGCTTAGGTGCTTACTCTTGAGTAGAACTGCATATTCACTCCAGGAATAAGCACATTTGTCAAATGAGTCAAATTGAAGCAAAACACATTGTTGGAGTGTCAGAATGCATAGATAGAAGGCATATAAGCGTTCCATGGCTTTATTTCGCTTAGTTGCTTACTCTTGAGTAGAACTGCATATTCACTCCAGGAATAAGCACCTTTGTCAAATGAGTCAAATTGAAGCAGAACACATTGTTGGAGTGTCAGAATGCATAGATAGAAGGCAAATAAGCGTTCCATGGCTTTATTTCGCTTAGTTGCTTACTCTTGAGTAGAACTGCATATTCACTCCAGGAATAAGCACCTTTGTAAAATGAGTCAAATTGAAGCAAAACACATTGTTGCAGTGTCAGAATGCATAGATAGAAGGCGAATAAGCGTTCCATGGCTTTATTTCGCTTAATTGCTTACTCTTGAGTAGAAGTGCATATTCACTCCAGGAATACGCACCTTTGTCAAATGAGTCAAATTGAAGCAAAACACATTGTTGGAGTGTCAGAATGCATAGATAGAAGGCAAATGAGCGTTCCATGGCTTTATTTCGCTTAGTTGCTTACTCTTGAGTAGAACTGCATATTCACTCCAGGAATAAGCACATTTGTTAAATGAGTCAAATTGAAGCAAAACACATTGTTGGAGTGTCAGAATGCATAGATAGAAGGCAAATATGCGTTCCATGGCTTTATTTCGCTTAGTTGCTTACTCTTGAGTAGAACTGCATATTCACTCCAGGAATAAACACATTTGTCAAATGAGTCAAATTGAAGCAAAACACATTGTTGGAGTGTCAGAATGCATAGATAGAAGGCAAATAAGCGTTCCATGGCTTTATTTCGCTTAGTTGCTTACTCCTGAGTAGAACTGCATATTCACTCCAGGAATAAACACATTTGTCAAATGAGTCAAATTGAAGCAGAACACATTGTTGGAGTGTCAGAATGCATAGATAGAAGGCAAATAAGCGTTCCATGGCTTTATTTCGCTCAGTTGCTTACTCTTGAGTAGAACTGCATATTCACTCCAGGAATAAGCACCTTTGTCAAATGAGTCAAATTGAAGCAAAACACATTGTTGGAGTGTCAGAATGCATAGATAGAAGGCGAATAAGCGTTCCATGGCTTTATTTCGCTTAGTTGCTTACTCTTGAGTAGAACTGCATATTCACTCCAGGAATACGCACCTTTGTCAAATGAGTCAAATTGAAGCAAAACACATTGTTGGAGTGTCAGCATGCATAGATAGAAGGCAAATAAGCGTTCCATGGCTTTATTTCGCTTAGTTGCTTACTCTTGAGTAGAAGTGCATATTCACTCCAGGAATACGCACCTTTGTCAAATGAGTCAAATTGAAGCAGAACACATTGTTGGAGTGTCAGAATGCATAGATAGAAGGCAAATAAGCGTTCCATGGCTTTATTTCGCTTAGTTGCTTACTCTTGAGTAGAACTGCATATTCACTCCAGGAATAAGCACCTTTGTAAAATGAGTCAAATTGAAGCAAAACACATTGTTGCAGTGTCAGAATGCATAGATAGAAGGCGAATAAGCGTTCCATGGCTTTATTTCGCTTAGTTGCTTACTCCTGAGTAGAACTGCATATTCACTCCAGGAATAAACACATTTGTCAAATGAGTCAAATTGAAGCAGAACACATTGTTGGAGTGTCAGAATGCATAGATAGAAGGCAAATAAGCGTTCCATGGCTTTATTTCGCTCAGTTGCTTACTCTTGAGTAGAACTGCATATTCACTCCAGGAATAAGCACATTTGTTAAATGAGTCAAATTGAAGCAAAACACATTGTTGGAGTGTCAGAATGCATAGATAGAAGGCAAATATGCGTTCCATGGCTTTATTTCGCTTAGTTGCTTACTCTTGAGTAGAACTGCATATTCACTCCAGGAATAAACACATTTGTCAAATGAGTCAAATTGAAGCAAAACACATTGTTGGAGTGTCAGAATGCATAGATAGAAGGCAAATAAGCGTTCCATGGCTTTATTTCGCTTAGTTGCTGACTCTTGAGTAGAACTGCATATTCACTCCAGGAATACGCACCTTTGTCAAATGAGTCAAATTGAAGCAAAACACATTGTTGGAGTGTCAGAATGCATAGAGAGAAGGCAAATAAGCGTTCCATGGCTTTATTTCGCTTAGTTGCTTACTCTTGAGTAGAACTGCATATTCACTCCAGGAATAAGCACCTTTGTCAAATGAGTCAAATTGAAGCAGAACACATTGTTGGAGTGTCAGAATGCATAGATAGAAGGCAAATAAGCGTTCCATGGCTTTATTTCGCTTAGTTGCTTACTCTTGAGTAGAACTGCATATTCACTCCAGGAATAAGCACCTTTGTCAAATGAGTCAAATTGAAGCAGAACACATTGTTGGAGTGTCAGAATGCATAGATAGAAGGCAAATAAGCGTTCCATGGCTTTATTTCGCTTAGTTGCTTACTCTTGAGTAGAACTGCATATTCACTCCAGGAATAAGCACCTTTGTAAAATGAGTCAAATTGAAGCAAAACACATTGTTGCAGTGTCAGAATGCATAGATAGAAGGCGAATAAGCGTTCCATGGCTGTATTTCGCTTAATTGCTTACTCTTGAGTAGAAGTGCATATTCACTCCAGGAATACGCACCTTTGTCAAATGAGTCAAATTGAAGCAAAACACATTGTTGGAGTGTCAGAATGCATAGATAGAAGGCAAATGAGCGTTCCATGGCTTTATTTCGCTTAGTTGCTTACTCTTGAGTAGAGCTGCATATTCACTCCAGGAATAAGCACCTTTGTAAAATGAGTCAAATTGAAGCAAAACACATTGTTGGAGTGTCAGAATGCATAGATAGAAGGCGAGTAAGCGTTCCATGGCTTTATTTCGCTTAGTTGCTGACTCTTGAGTAGAACTGCATATTCACTCCAGGAATAAACACATTTGTCAAATGAGTCAAATTGAAGCAAAACACATTGTTGGAGTGTCAGAATGCATAGATAGAAGGCAAATAAGCGTTCCATGGCTTTATTTCGCTTAGTTGCTTACTCCTGAGTAGAACTGCATATTCACTCCAGGAATAAACACATTTGTCAAATGAGTCAAATTGAAGCAGAACACATTGTTGGAGTGTCAGAATGCATAGATAGAAGGCAAATAAGCGTTCCATGGCTTTATTTGCTTAGTTGCTTACTCTTGAGTAGAACTGCATATTCACTCCAGGAATACGCACCTTTGTCAAATGAGTCAAATTGAAGCAAAACACATTGTTGGAGTGTCAGCATGCATAGATAGAAGGCAAATAAGCGTTCCATGGCTTTATTTCGCTTAGTTGCTTACTCTTGAGTAGAAGTGCATATTCACTCCAGGAATACGCACCTTTGTCAAATGAGTCAAATTGAAGCAAAACACATTGTTGGAGTGTCAGAATGCATAGAGAGAAGGCAAATAAGCGTTCCATGGCTTTATTTCGCTTAGTTGCTTACTCTTGAGTAGAACTGCATATTCACTCCAGGAATAAGCACCTTTGTCAAATGAGTCAAATTGAAGCAGAACACATTGTTGGAGTGTCAGAATGCATAGATAGAAGGCAAATAAGCGTTCCATGGCTTTATTTCGCTTAGTTGCTTACTCTTGAGTAGAACTGCATATTCACTCCAGGAATAAGCACATTTGTTAAATGAGTCAAATTGAAGCAAAACACATTGTTGGAGTGTCAGAATGCATAGATAGAAGGCAAATATGCGTTCCATGGCTTTATTTCGCTTAGTTGCTTACTCTTGAGTAGAACTGCATATTCACTCCAGGAATAAACACATTTGTCAAATGAGTCAAATTGAAGCAAAACACATTGTTGGAGTGTCAGAATGCATAGATAGAAGGCGAGTAAGCGTTCCATGGCTTTATTTCGCTTAGTTGCTGACTCTTGAGTAGAACTGCATATTCACTCCAGGAATAAACACATTTGTCAAATGAGTCAAATTGAAGCAAAACACATTGTTGGAGTGTCAGAATGCATAGATAGAAGGCAAATAAGCGTTCCATGGCTTTATTTCGCTTAGTTGCTTACTCCTGAGTAGAACTGCATATTCACTCCAGGAATAAACACATTTGTCAAATGAGTCAAATTGAAGCAGAACACATTGTTGGAGTGTCAGAATGCATAGATAGAAGGCAAATAAGCGTTCCATGGCTTTATTTGCTTAGTTGCTTACTCTTGAGTAGAACTGCATATTCACTCCAGGAATACGCACCTTTGTCAAATGAGTCAAATTGAAGCAAAACACATTGTTGGAGTGTCAGCATGCATAGATAGAAGGCAAATAAGCGTTCCATGGCTTTATTTCGCTTAGTTGCTTACTCCTGAGTAGAACTGCATATTCACTCCAGGAATAAACACATTTGTCAAATGAGTCAAATTGAAGCAGAACACATTGTTGGAGTGTCAGAATGCATAGATAGAAGGCAAATAAGCGTTCCATGGCTTTATTTCGCTCAGTTGCTTACTCTTGAGTAGAACTGCATATTCACTCCAGGAATACGCACCTTTGTAAAATGAGTCAAATTGAAGCAAAACACATTGTTGGAGTGTCAGAATGCATAGATAGAAGGCGAATAAGCGTTCCATGGCTTTATTTCGCTTAGTTGCTTACTCTTGAGTAGAACTGCATATTCACTCCAGGAATACGCACCTTTGTCAAATGAGTCAAATTGAAGCAAAACACATTGTTGGAGTGTCAGCATGCATAGATAGAAGGCAAATAAGCGTTCCATGGCTTTATTTCGCTTAGTTGCTTACTCTTGAGTAGAAGTGCATATTCACTCCAGGAATACGCACCTTTGTCAAATGAGTCAAATTGAAGCAAAACACATTGTGGAGTGTCAGAATGCATAGAGAGAAGGCAAATAAGCGTTCCATGGCTTTATTTCGCTTAGGTGCTTACTCTTGAGTAGAACTGCATATTCACTCCAGGAATAAGCACATTTGTCAAATGAGTCAAATTGAAGCAAAACACATTGTTGGAGTGTCAGAATGCATAGATAGAAGGCATATAAGCGTTCCATGGCTTTATTTCGCTTAGTTGCTTACTCTTGAGTAGAACTGCATATTCACTCCAGGAATAAGCACCTTTGTCAAATGAGTCAAATTGAAGCAGAACACATTGTTGGAGTGTCAGAATGCATAGATAGAAGGCAAATAAGCGTTCCATGGCTTTATTTCGCTTAGTTGCTTACTCTTGAGTAGAACTGCATATTCACTCCAGGAATAAGCACCTTTGTAAAATGAGTCAAATTGAAGCAAAACACATTGTTGCAGTGTCAGAATGCATAGATAGAAGGCGAATAAGCGTTCCATGGCTTTATTTCGCTTAATTGCTTACTCTTGAGTAGAAGTGCATATTCACTCCAGGAATACGCACCTTTGTCAAATGAGTCAAATTGAAGCAAAACACATTGTTGGAGTGTCAGAATGCATAGATAGAAGGCAAATGAGCGTTCCATGGCTTTATTTCGCTTAGTTGCTTACTCTTGAGTAGAACTGCATATTCACTCCAGGAATAAGCACATTTGTTAAATGAGTCAAATTGAAGCAAAACACATTGTTGGAGTGTCAGAATGCATAGATAGAAGGCAAATATGCGTTCCATGGCTTTATTTCGCTTAGTTGCTTACTCTTGAGTAGAACTGCATATTCACTCCAGGAATAAACACATTTGTCAAATGAGTCAAATTGAAGCAAAACACATTGTTGGAGTGTCAGAATGCATAGATAGAAGGCAAATAAGCGTTCCATGGCTTTATTTCGCTTAGTTGCTTACTCCTGAGTAGAACTGCATATTCACTCCAGGAATAAACACATTTGTCAAATGAGTCAAATTGAAGCAGAACACATTGTTGGAGTGTCAGAATGCATAGATAGAAGGCAAATAAGCGTTCCATGGCTTTATTTCGCTCAGTTGCTTACTCTTGAGTAGAACTGCATATTCACTCCAGGAATAAGCACCTTTGTCAAATGAGTCAAATTGAAGCAAAACACATTGTTGGAGTGTCAGAATGCATAGATAGAAGGCGAATAAGCGTTCCATGGCTTTATTTCGCTTAGTTGCTTACTCTTGAGTAGAACTGCATATTCACTCCAGGAATACGCACCTTTGTCAAATGAGTCAAATTGAAGCAAAACACATTGTTGGAGTGTCAGCATGCATAGATAGAAGGCAAATAAGCGTTCCATGGCTTTATTTCGCTTAGTTGCTTACTCTTGAGTAGAAGTGCATATTCACTCCAGGAATACGCACCTTTGTCAAATGAGTCAAATTGAAGCAGAACACATTGTTGGAGTGTCAGAATGCATAGATAGAAGGCAAATAAGCGTTCCATGGCTTTATTTCGCTTAGTTGCTTACTCTTGAGTAGAACTGCATATTCACTCCAGGAATAAGCACCTTTGTAAAATGAGTCAAATTGAAGCAAAACACATTGTTGCAGTGTCAGAATGCATAGATAGAAGGCGAATAAGCGTTCCATGGCTTTATTTCGCTTAGTTGCTTACTCCTGAGTAGAACTGCATATTCACTCCAGGAATAAACACATTTGTCAAATGAGTCAAATTGAAGCAGAACACATTGTTGGAGTGTCAGAATGCATAGATAGAAGGCAAATAAGCGTTCCATGGCTTTATTTCGCTCAGTTGCTTACTCTTGAGTAGAACTGCATATTCACTCCAGGAATAAGCACATTTGTTAAATGAGTCAAATTGAAGCAAAACACATTGTTGGAGTGTCAGAATGCATAGATAGAAGGCAAATATGCGTTCCATGGCTTTATTTCGCTTAGTTGCTTACTCTTGAGTAGAACTGCATATTCACTCCAGGAATAAACACATTTGTCAAATGAGTCAAATTGAAGCAAAACACATTGTTGGAGTGTCAGAATGCATAGATAGAAGGCAAATAAGCGTTCCATGGCTTTATTTCGCTTAGTTGCTGACTCTTGAGTAGAACTGCATATTCACTCCAGGAATACGCACCTTTGTCAAATGAGTCAAATTGAAGCAAAACACATTGTTGGAGTGTCAGAATGCATAGAGAGAAGGCAAATAAGCGTTCCATGGCTTTATTTCGCTTAGTTGCTTACTCTTGAGTAGAACTGCATATTCACTCCAGGAATAAGCACCTTTGTCAAATGAGTCAAATTGAAGCAGAACACATTGTTGGAGTGTCAGAATGCATAGATAGAAGGCAAATAAGCGTTCCATGGCTTTATTTCGCTTAGTTGCTTACTCTTGAGTAGAACTGCATATTCACTCCAGGAATAAGCACCTTTGTCAAATGAGTCAAATTGAAGCAGAACACATTGTTGGAGTGTCAGAATGCATAGATAGAAGGCAAATAAGCGTTCCATGGCTTTATTTCGCTTAGTTGCTTACTCTTGAGTAGAACTGCATATTCACTCCAGGAATAAGCACCTTTGTAAAATGAGTCAAATTGAAGCAAAACACATTGTTGCAGTGTCAGAATGCATAGATAGAAGGCGAATAAGCGTTCCATGGCTGTATTTCGCTTAATTGCTTACTCTTGAGTAGAAGTGCATATTCACTCCAGGAATACGCACCTTTGTCAAATGAGTCAAATTGAAGCAAAACACATTGTTGGAGTGTCAGAATGCATAGATAGAAGGCAAATGAGCGTTCCATGGCTTTATTTCGCTTAGTTGCTTACTCTTGAGTAGAGCTGCATATTCACTCCAGGAATAAGCACCTTTGTAAAATGAGTCAAATTGAAGCAAAACACATTGTTGGAGTGTCAGAATGCATAGATAGAAGGCGAGTAAGCGTTCCATGGCTTTATTTCGCTTAGTTGCTGACTCTTGAGTAGAACTGCATATTCACTCCAGGAATAAACACATTTGTCAAATGAGTCAAATTGAAGCAAAACACATTGTTGGAGTGTCAGAATGCATAGATAGAAGGCAAATAAGCGTTCCATGGCTTTATTTCGCTTAGTTGCTTACTCCTGAGTAGAACTGCATATTCACTCCAGGAATAAACACATTTGTCAAATGAGTCAAATTGAAGCAGAACACATTGTTGGAGTGTCAGAATGCATAGATAGAAGGCAAATAAGCGTTCCATGGCTTTATTTGCTTAGTTGCTTACTCTTGAGTAGAACTGCATATTCACTCCAGGAATACGCACCTTTGTCAAATGAGTCAAATTGAAGCAAAACACATTGTTGGAGTGTCAGCATGCATAGATAGAAGGCAAATAAGCGTTCCATGGCTTTATTTCGCTTAGTTGCTTACTCTTGAGTAGAAGTGCATATTCACTCCAGGAATACGCACCTTTGTCAAATGAGTCAAATTGAAGCAAAACACATTGTTGGAGTGTCAGAATGCATAGAGAGAAGGCAAATAAGCGTTCCATGGCTTTATTTCGCTTAGTTGCTTACTCTTGAGTAGAACTGCATATTCACTCCAGGAATAAGCACCTTTGTCAAATGAGTCAAATTGAAGCAGAACACATTGTTGGAGTGTCAGAATGCATAGATAGAAGGCAAATAAGCGTTCCATGGCTTTATTTCGCTTAGTTGCTTACTCTTGAGTAGAACTGCATATTCACTCCAGGAATAAGCACATTTGTTAAATGAGTCAAATTGAAGCAAAACACATTGTTGGAGTGTCAGAATGCATAGATAGAAGGCAAATATGCGTTCCATGGCTTTATTTCGCTTAGTTGCTTACTCTTGAGTAGAACTGCATATTCACTCCAGGAATAAACACATTTGTCAAATGAGTCAAATTGAAGCAAAACACATTGTTGGAGTGTCAGAATGCATAGATAGAAGGCAAATAAGCGTTCCATGGCTTTATTTCGCTTAGTTGCTGACTCTTGAGTAGAACTGCATATTCACTCCAGGAATACGCACCTTTGTCAAATGAGTCAAATTGAAGCAAAACACATTGTTGGAGTGTCAGAATGCATAGAGAGAAGGCAAATAAGCGTTCCATGGCTTTATTTCGCTTAGTTGCTTACTCTTGAGTAGAACTGCATATTCACTCCAGGAATAAGCACCTTTGTCAAATGAGTCAAATTGAAGCAGAACACATTGTTGGAGTGTCAGAATGCATAGATAGAAGGCAAATAAGCGTTCCATGGCTTTATTTCGCTTAGTTGCTTACTCTTGAGTAGAACTGCATATTCACTCCAGGAATAAGCACCTTTGTCAAATGAGTCAAATTGAAGCAGAACACATTGTTGGAGTGTCAGAATGCATAGATAGAAGGCAAATAAGCGTTCCATGGCTTTATTTCGCTTAGTTGCTTACTCTTGAGTAGAACTGCATATTCACTCCAGGAATAAGCACCTTTGTAAAATGAGTCAAATTGAAGCAAAACACATTGTTGCAGTGTCAGAATGCATAGATAGAAGGCGAATAAGCGTTCCATGGCTTTATTTCGCTTAATTGCTTACTCTTGAGTAGAAGTGCATATTCACTCCAGGAATACGCACCTTTGTCAAATGAGTCAAATTGAAGCAAAACACATTGTTGGAGTGTCAGAATGCATAGATAGAAGGCAAATGAGCGTTCCATGGCTTTATTTCGCTTAGTTGCTTACTCTTGAGTAGAACTGCATATTCACTCCAGGAATAAGCACATTTGTTAAATGAGTCAAATTGAAGCAAAACACATTGTTGGAGTGTCAGAATGCATAGATAGAAGGCAAATAAGCGTTCCATGGCTTTATTTCGCTTAGTTGCTTACTCTTGAGTAGAACTGCATATTCACTCCAGGAATAAACACATTTGTCAAATGAGTCAAATTGAAGCAGAACACATTGTTGGAGTGTCAGAATGCATAGATAGAAGGCAAATAAGCGTTCCATGGCTTTATTTCGCTTAGTTGCTTACTCTTGAGTAGAACTGCATATTCACTCCAGGAATAAGCACCTTTGTCAAATGAGTCAAATTGAAGCAGAACACATTGTTGGAGTGTCAGAATGCATAGATAGAAGGCAAATAAGCGTTCCATGGCTTTATTTCGCTTAGTTGCTTACTCTTGAGTAGAACTGCATATTCACTCCAGGAATAAGCACCTTTGTAAAATGAGTCAAATTGAAGCAAAACACATTGTTGCAGTGTCAGAATGCATAGATAGAAGGCGAATAAGCGTTCCATGGCTTTATTTCGCTTAATTGCTTACTCTTGAGTAGAAGTGCATATTCACTCCAGGAATACGCACCTTTGTCAAATGAGTCAAATTGAAGCAAAACACATTGTTGGAGTGTCAGAATGCATAGATAGAAGGCAAATGAGCGTTCCATGGCTTTATTTCGCTTAGTTGCTTACTCTTGAGTAGAACTGCATATTCACTCCAGGAATAAGCACATTTGTTAAATGAGTCAAATTGAAGCAAAACACATTGTTGGAGTGTCAGAATGCATAGATAGAAGGCAAATATGCGTTCCATGGCTTTATTTCGCTTAGTTGCTTACTCTTGAGTAGAACTGCATATTCACTCCAGGAATAAACACATTTGTCAAATGAGTCAAATTGAAGCAGAACACATTGTTGGAGTGTCAGAATGCATAGATAGAAGGCAAATAAGCGTTCCATGGCTTTATTTCGCTTAGTTGCTTACTCTTGAGTAGAACTGCATATTCACTCCAGGAATAAGCACCTTTGTAAAATGAGTCAAATTGAAGCAAAACACATTGTTGGAGTGTCAGAATGCATAGATAGAAGGCGAGTAAGCGTTCCATGGCTTTATTTCGCTTAGTTGCTGACTCTTGAGTAGAACTGCATATTCACTCCAGGAATAAACACATTTGTCAAATGAGTCAAATTGAAGCAAAACACATTGTTGGAGTGTCAGAATGCATAGATAGAAGGCGAATAAGCGTTCCATGGCTTTATTTCGCTTAGTTGCTTACTCTTGAGTAGAACTGCATATTCACTCCAGGAATACGCACCTTTGTCAAATGAGTCAAATTGAAGCAAAACACATTGTTGGAGTGTCAGCATGCATAGATAGAAGGCAAATAAGCGTTCCATGGCTTTATTTCGCTTAGTTGCTTACTCTTGAGTAGAAGTGCATATTCACTCCAGGAATACGCACCTTTGTCAAATGAGTCAAATTGAAGCAAAACACATTGTTGGAGTGTCAGAATGCATAGAGAGAAGGCAAATAAGCGTTCCATGGCTTTATATCGCTTAGTTGCTTACTCTTGAGTAGAACTGCATATTCACTCCAGGAATAAGCACCTTTGTCAAATGAGTCAAATTGAAGCAGAACACATTGTTGGAGTGTCAGAATGCATAGATAGAAGGCAAATAAGCGTTCCATGGCTTTATTTCGCTTAGTTGCTTACTCTTGAGTAGAACTGCATATTCACTCCAGGAATAAGCACCTTTGTCAAATGAGTCAAATTGAAGCAGAACACATTGTTGGAGTGTCAGAATGCATAGATAGAAGGCAAATAAGCGTTCCATGGCTTTATTTCGCTTAGTTGCTTACTCTTGAGTAGAACTGCATATTCACTCCAGGAATAAGCACCTTTGTAAAATGAGTCAAATTGAAGCAAAACACATTGTTGCAGTGTCAGAATGCATAGATAGAAGGCGAATAAGCGTTCCATGGCTTTATTTCGCTTAATTGCTTACTCTTGAGTAGAACTGCATATTCACTCCAGGAATAAACACATTTGTCAAATGAGTCAAATTGAAGCAAAACACATTGTTGGAGTGTCAGAATGCATAGATAGAAGGCAAATAAGCGTTCCATGGCTTTATTTCGCTTAGTTGCTTACTCTTGAGTAGAACTGCATATTCACTCCAGGAATACGCACCTTTGTCAAATGAGTCAAATTGAAGCAAAACACATTGTTGGAGTGTCAGCATGCATAGATAGAAGGCAAATAAGCGTTCCATGGCTTTATTTCGCTTAGTTGCTTACTCTTGAGTAGAAGTGCATATTCACTCCAGGAATACGCACCTTTGTCAAATGAGTCAAATTGAAGCAAAACACATTGTTGGAGTGTCAGAATGCATAGAGAGAAGGCAAATAAGCGTTCCATGGCTTTATTTCGCTTAGTTGCTTACTCTTGAGTAGAACTGCATATTCACTCCAGGAATAAGCACCTTTGTCAAATGAGTCAAATTGAAGCAGAACACATTGTTGGAGTGTCAGAATGCATAGATAGAAGGCAAATAAGCGTTCCATGGCTTTATTTCGCTTAGTTGCTTACTCTTGAGTAGAACTGCATATTCACTCCAGGAATAAGCACCTTTGTCAAATGAGTCAAATTGAAGCAGAACACATTGTTGGAGTGTCAGAATGCATAGATAGAAGGCAAATAAGCGTTCCATGGCTTTATTTCGCTTAGTTGCTTACTCTTGAGTAGAACTGCATATTCACTCCAGGAATAAGCACCTTTGTAAAATGAGTCAAATTGAAGCAAAACACATTGTTGCAGTGTCAGAATGCATAGATAGAAGGCGAATAAGCGTTCCATGGCTTTATTTCGCTTAATTGCTTACTCTTGAGTAGAAGTGCATATTCACTCCAGGAATACGCACCTTTGTCAAATGAGTCAAATTGAAGCAAAACACATTGTTGGAGTGTCAGAATGCATAGATAGAAGGCAAATGAGCGTTCCATGGCTTTATTTCGCTTAGTTGCTTACTCTTGAGTAGAACTGCATATTCACTCCAGGAATAAGCACATTTGTTAAATGAGTCAAATTGAAGCAAAACACATTGTTGGAGTGTCAGAATGCATAGATAGAAGGCAAATATGCGTTCCATGGCTTTATTTCGCTTAGTTGCTTACTCTTGAGTAGAACTGCATATTCACTCCAGGAATAAACACATTTGTCAAATGAGTCAAATTGAAGCAGAACACATTGTTGGAGTGTCAGAATGCATAGATAGAAGGCAAATAAGCGTTCCATGGCTTTATTTCGCTTAGTTGCTTACTCTTGAGTAGAACTGCATATTCACTCCAGGAATAAGCACCTTTGTAAAATGAGTCAAATTGAAGCAAAACACATTGTTGCAGTGTCAGAATGCATAGATAGAAGGCAAATAAGCGTTCCATGGCTTTATTTCGCTTAATTGCTTACTCTTGAGTAGAAGTGCATATTCACTCCAGGAATACGAACCTTTGTCAAATGAGTCAAATTGAAGCAAAACACATTGTTGGAGTGTCAGAATGCATAGATAGAAGGCAAATGAGCGTTCCATGGCTTTATTTCGCTTAGTTGCTTACTCTTGAGTAGAACTGCATATTCACTCCAGGAATAAGCACATTTGTTAAATGAGTCAAATTGAAGCAAAACACATTGTTGGAGTGTCAGAATGCATAGATAGAAGGCAAATATGCGTTCCATGGCTTTATTTCGCTTAGTTGCTTACTCTTGAGTAGAACTGCATATTCTCTCCAGGAATAAACACATTTGTCAAATGAGTCAAATTGAAGCAGAACACATTGTTGGAGTGTCAGAATGCATAGATAGAAGGCAAATAAGCGTTCCATGGCTTTATTTCGCTTAGTTGCTTACTCTTGAGTAGAACTGCATATTCACTCCAGGAATAAGCACCTTTGTAAAATGAGTCAAATTGAAGCAAAACACATTGTTGGAGTGTCAGAATGCATAGATAGAAGGCGAGTAAGCGTTGCATGGCTTTATTTCGCTTAGTTGCTGACTCTTGAGTAGAACTGCATATTCACTCCAGGAATAAACACATTTGTCAAATGAGTCAAATTGAAGCAAAACACATTGTTGGAGTGTCAGAATGCATAGATAGAAGGCGAATAAGCGTTCCATGGCTTTATTTCGCTTAGTTGCTTACTCCTGAGTAGAACTGCATATTCACTCCAGGAATAAACACATTTGTCAAATGAGTCAAATTGAAGCAGAACACATTGTTGGAGTGTCAGAATGCATAGATAGAAGGCAAATAAGCGTTCCATGGCTTTATTTCGCTCAGTTGCTTACTCTTGAGTAGAACTGCATATTCACTCCAGGAATAAGCACCTTTGTAAAATGAGTCAAATTGAAGCAAAACACATTGTTGGAGTGTCAGAATGCATAGATAGAAGGCGAATAAGCGTTCCATGGCTTTATTTCGCTTAGTTGCTTACTCTTGAGTAGAACTGCATATTCACTCCAGGAATACGCACCTTTGTCAAATGAGTCAAATTGAAGCAAAACACATTGTTGGAGTGTCAGCATGCATAGATAGAAGGCAAATAAGCGTTCCATGGCTTTATTTCGCTTAGTTGCTTACTCTTGAGTAGAACTGCATATTCACTCCAGGAATACGCACCTTTGTCAAATGAGTCAAATTGAAGCAAAACACATTGTTGGAGTGTCAGCATGCATAGATAGAAGGCAAATAAGCGTTCCATGGCTTTATTTCACTTAGTTGCTTACTCTTGAGTAGAACTGCATATTCACTCCAGGAATACGCACCTTTGTAAAATGAGTCAAATTGAAGCAAAACACATTGTTGGAGTGTCAGAATGCATAGATAGAAGGCAAATGAGCGTTCCATGGCTTTATTTCGCTTAGTTGCTTACTCTTGAGTAGAACTGCATATTCACTCCAGGAATAAGCACATTTGTCAAATGAGTCCAATTGAAGCAAAACACATTGTTGGAGTGTCAGAATGCATAGATAGAAGGCAAATAAGCGTTCCATGGCTTTATTTCGCTCAGTTGCTTACTCTTGAGTAGAACTGCATATTCACTCCAGGAATAAGCACCTTTGTAAAATGAGTCAAATTGAAGCAAAACACATTGTTGGAGTGTCAGAATGCATAGATAGAAGGCGAGTAAGCGTTCCATGGCTTTATTTCGCTTAGTTGCTGACTCTTGAGTAGAACTGCATATTCACTCCAGGAATAAACACATTTGTCAAATGAGTCAAATTGAAGCAAAACACATTGTTGGAGTGTCAGAATGCATAGATAGAAGGCAAATAAGCGTTCCATGGCTTTATTTCGCTTAGTTGCTTACTCCTGAGTAGAACTGCATATTCACTCCAGGAATAAACACATTTGTCAAATGAGTCAAATTGAAGCAGAACACATTGTTGGAGTGTCAGAATGCATAGATAGAAGGCAAATAAGCGTTCCATGGCTTTATTTCGCTCAGTTGCTTACTCTTGAGTAGAACTGCATATTCACTCCAGGAATAAGCACCTTTGTAAAATGAGTCAAATTGAAGCAAAACACATTGTTGGAGTGTCAGAATGCATAGATAGAAGGCGAATAAGCGTTCCATGGCTTTATTTCGCTTAGTTGCTTACTCTTGAGTAGAACTGCATATTCACTCCAGGAATACGCACCTTTGTCAAATGAGTCAAATTGAAGCAAAACACATTGTTGGAGTGTCAGCATGCATAGATAGAAGGCAAATAAGCGTTCCATGGCTTTATTTCGCTTAGTTGCTTACTCTTGAGTAGAAGTGCATATTCACTCCAGGAATACGCACCTTTGTCAAATGAGTCAAATTGAAGCAAAACACATTGTTGGAGTGTCAGAATGCATAGAGAGAAGGCAAATAAGCGTTCCATGGCTTTATTTCGCTTAGTTGCTTACTCTTGAGTAGAACTGCATATTCACTCCAGGAATAAGCACCTTTGTCAAATGAGTCAAATTGAAGCAGAACACATTGTTGGAGTGTCAGAATGCATAGATAGAAGGCAAATAAGCGTTCCATGGCTTTATTTCGCTTAGTTGCTTACTCTTGAGTAGAACTGCATATTCACTCCAGGAATAAGCACCTTTGTCAAATGAGTCAAATTGAAGCAGAACACATTGTTGGAGTGTCAGAATGCATAGATAGAAGGCAAATAAGCGTTCCATGGCTTTATTTCGCTTAGTTGCTTACTCTTGAGTAGAACTGCATATTCACTCCAGGAATAAGCACCTTTGTAAAATGAGTCAAATTGAAGATAAACACATTGTTGCAGTGTCAGAATGCATAGATAGAAGGCGAATAAGCGTTCCATGGCTTTATTTCGCTTAATTGCTTACTCTTGAGTAGAAGTGCATATTCACTCCAGGAATACGCACCTTTGTCAAATGAGTCAAATTGAAGCAAAACACATTGTTGGAGTGTCAGAATGCAGAGATAGAAGGCAAATGAGCGTTCCATGGCTTTATTTCGCTTAGTTGCTTACTCTTGAGTAGAACTGCATATTCACTCCAGGAATAAGCACATTTGTTAAATGAGTCAAATTGAAGCAAAACACATTGTTGGAGTGTCAGAATGCATAGAGAGATGGCAAATATGCGATCCATGGCTTTATTTCGCTTAGTTGCTTACTCTTGAGTAGAACTGCATATTCACTCCAGGAATAAACACATTTGTCAAATGAGTCAAATTGAAGCAGAACACATTGTTGGAGTGTCAGAATGCATAGATAGAAGGCAAATAAGCGTTCCATGGCTTTATTTCGCTCAGTTGCTTACTCTTGAGTAGAACTGCATATTCACTCCAGGAATAAGCACCTTTGTAAAATGAGTCAAATTGAAGCAAAACACATTGTTGGAGTGTCAGAATGCATAGATAGAAGGCGAATAAGCGTTCCATGGCTTTATTTCGCTTAGTTGCTTACTCTTGAGTAGAACTGCATATTCACTCCAGGAATACGCACCTTTGTCAAATGAGTCAAATTGAAGCAAAACACATTGTTGGAGTGTCAGCATGCATAGATAGAAGGCAAATAAGCGTTCCATGGCTTTATTTCGCTTAGTTGCTTACTCTTGAGTAGAAGTGCATATTCACTCCAGGAATACGCACCTTTGTCAAATGAGTCAAATTGAAGCAAAACACATTGTTGGAGTGTCAGAATGCATAGAGAGAAGGCAAGTAAGCGTTCCATGGCTTTATTTCGCTTAGTTGCTTACTCTTGAGTAGAACTGCATATTCACTCCAGGAATAAGCACCTTTGTCAAATGAGTCAAATTGAAGCAAAACACATTGTTGGAGTGTCAGAATGCATAGATAGAAGGCAAATAAGCGTTCCATGGCTTTATTTCGCTTAGTTGCTTACTCTTGAGTAGAACTGCATATTCACTCCAGGAATAAACACATTTGTCAAATGAGTCAAATTGAAGCAAAACACATTGTTGGAGTGTCAGAATGCATAGATAGAAGGCAAATAAGCGTTCCATGGCTTTATTTCGCTTAGTTGCTTACTCTTGAGTAGAACTGCATATTCACTCCAGGAATAAGCACATTTGTAAAATGCGTCAAATTGAAGCAAAACACATTGTTGGAGTGTCAGCATGCATAGATAGAAGGCAAATAAGCGTTCCATGGCTTTATTTCGCTTAGTTGCTTACTCTTGAGTAGAAGTGCATATTCACTCCAGGAATACGCACCTTTGTCAAATGAGTCAAATTGAAGCAAAACACATTGTTGGAGTGTCAGAATGCATAGAGAGAAGGCAAATAAGCGTTCCATGGCTTTATTTCGCTCAGTTGCTTACTCTTGAGTAGAACTGCATATTCACTCCAGGAATAAGCACCTTTGTAAAATGAGTCAAATTGAAGCAAAACACATTGTTGGAGTGTCAGAATGCATAGATAGAAGGCGAGTAAGCGTTCCATGGCTTTATTTCGCTTAGTTGCTGACTCTTGAGTAGAACTGCATATTCACTCCAGGAATAAACACATTTGTCAAATGAGTCAAATTGAAGCAAAACACATTGTTGGAGTGTCAGAATGCATAGATAGAAGGCAAATAAGCGTTCCATGGCTTTATTTCGCTTAGTTGCTTACTCCTGAGTAGAACTGCATATTCACTCCAGGAATAAGCACCTTTGTAAAATGAGTCAAATTGAAGCAAAACACATTGTTGGAGTGTCAGAATGCATAGATAGAAGGCGAGTAAGCGTTCCATGGCTTTATTTCGCTTAGTTGCTGACTCTTGAGTAGAACTGCATATTCACTCCAGGAATAAACACATTTGTCAAATGAGTCAAATTGAAGCAAAACACATTGTTGGAGTGTCAGAATGCATAGATAGAAGGCGAATAAGCGTTCCATGGCTTTATTTCGCTTAGTTGCTTACTCCTGAGTAGAACTGCATATTCACTCCAGGAATAAACACATTTGTCAAATGAGTCAAATTGAAGCAGAACACATTGTTGGAGTGTCAGAATGCATAGATAGAAGGCAAATAAGCGTTCCATGGCTTTATTTCGCTCAGTTGCTTACTCTTGAGTAGAACTGCATATTCACTCCAGGAATAAGCACCTTTGTAAAATGAGTCAAATTGAAGCAAAACACATTGTTGGAGTGTCAGAATGCATAGATAGAAGGCGAATAAGCGTTCCATGGCTTTATTTCGCTTAGTTGCTTACTCTTGAGTAGAACTGCATATTCACTCCAGGAATACGAACCTTTGTCAAATGAGTCAAATTGAAGCAAAACACATTGTTGGAGTGTCAGCATGCATAGATAGAAGGCAAATAAGCGTTCCATGGCTTTATTTCGCTTAGTTGCTTACTCTTGAGTAGAAGTGCATATTCACTCCAGGAATACGCACCTTTGTCAAATGAGTCAAATTGAAGCAAAACACATTGTTGGAGTGTCAGAATGCATAGAGAGAAGGCAAATAAGCGTTCCATGGCTTTATTTCGCTTAGTTGCTTACTCTTGAGTAGAACTGCATATTCACTCCAGGAATACGCACCTTTGTCAAATGAGTCAAATTGAAGCAAAACACATTGTTGGAGTGTCAGCATGCATAGATAGAAGGCAAATAAGCGTTCCATGGCTTTATTTCACTTAGTTGCTTACTCTTGAGTAGAACTGCATATTCACTCCAGGAATACGCACCTTTGTAAAATGAGTCAAATTGAAGCAAAACACATTGTTGGAGTGTCAGAATGCATAGATAGAAGGCAAATGAGCGTTCCATGGCTTTATTTCGCTTAGTTGCTTACTCTTGAGTAGAACTGCATATTCACTCCAGGAATAAGCACATTTGTCAAATGAGTCCAATTGAAGCAAAACACATTGTTGGAGTGTCAGAATGCATAGATAGAAGGCAAATAAGCGTTCCATGGCTTTATTTCGCTCAGTTGCTTACTCTTGAGTAGAACTGCATATTCACTCCAGGAATAAGCACCTTTGTAAAATGAGTCAAATTGAAGCAAAACACATTGTTGGAGTGTCAGAATGCATAGATAGAAGGCGAGTAAGCGTTCCATGGCTTTATTTCGCTTAGTTGCTGACTCTTGAGTAGAACTGCATATTCACTCCAGGAATAAACACATTTGTCAAATGAGTCAAATTGAAGCAAAACACATTGTTGGAGTGTCAGAATGCATAGATAGAAGGCAAATAAGCGTTCCATGGCTTTATTTCGCTTAGTTGCTTACTCCTGAGTAGAACTGCATATTCACTCCAGGAATAAACACATTTGTCAAATGAGTCAAATTGAAGCAGAACACATTGTTGGAGTGTCAGAATGCATAGATAGAAGGCAAATAAGCGTTCCATGGCTTTATTTCGCTCAGTTGCTTACTCTTGAGTAGAACTGCATATTCACTCCAGGAATAAGCACCTTTGTAAAATGAGTCAAATTGAAGCAAAACACATTGTTGGAGTGTCAGAATGCATAGATAGAAGGCGAATAAGCGTTCCATGGCTTTATTTCGCTTAGTTGCTTACTCTTGAGTAGAACTGCATATTCACTCCAGGAATACGCACCTTTGTCAAATGAGTCAAATTGAAGCAAAACACATTGTTGGAGTGTCAGCATGCATAGATAGAAGGCAAATAAGCGTTCCATGGCTTTATTTCGCTTAGTTGCTTACTCTTGAGTAGAAGTGCATATTCACTCCAGGAATACGCACCTTTGTCAAATGAGTCAAATTGAAGCAAAACACATTGTTGGAGTGTCAGAATGCATAGAGAGAAGGCAAATAAGCGTTCCATGGCTTTATTTCGCTTAGTTGCTTACTCTTGAGTAGAACTGCATATTCACTCCAGGAATAAGCACCTTTGTCAAATGAGTCAAATTGAAGCAGAACACATTGTTGGAGTGTCAGAATGCATAGATAGAAGGCAAATAAGCGTTCCATGGCTTTATTTCGCTTAGTTGCTTACTCTTGAGTAGAACTGCATATTCACTCCAGGAATAAGCACCTTTGTCAAATGAGTCAAATTGAAGCAGAACACATTGTTGGAGTGTCAGAATGCATAGATAGAAGGCAAATAAGCGTTCCATGGCTTTATTTCGCTTAGTTGCTTACTCTTGAGTAGAACTGCATATTCACTCCAGGAATAAGCACCTTTGTAAAATGAGTCAAATTGAAGATAAACACATTGTTGCAGTGTCAGAATGCATAGATAGAAGGCGAATAAGCGTTCCATGGCTTTATTTCGCTTAATTGCTTACTCTTGAGTAGAAGTGCATATTCACTCCAGGAATACGCACCTTTGTCAAATGAGTCAAATTGAAGCAAAACACATTGTTGGAGTGTCAGAATGCAGAGATAGAAGGCAAATGAGCGTTCCATGGCTTTATTTCGCTTAGTTGCTTACTCTTGAGTAGAACTGCATATTCACTCCAGGAATAAGCACATTTGTTAAATGAGTCAAATTGAAGCAAAACACATTGTTGGAGTGTCAGAATGCATAGAGAGATGGCAAATATGCGATCCATGGCTTTATTTCGCTTAGTTGCTTACTCTTGAGTAGAACTGCATATTCACTCCAGGAATAAACACATTTGTCAAATGAGTCAAATTGAAGCAGAACACATTGTTGGAGTGTCAGAATGCATAGATAGAAGGCAAATAAGCGTTCCATGGCTTTATTTCGCTCAGTTGCTTACTCTTGAGTAGAACTGCATATTCACTCCAGGAATAAGCACCTTTGTAAAATGAGTCAAATTGAAGCAAAACACATTGTTGGAGTGTCAGAATGCATAGATAGAAGGCGAATAAGCGTTCCATGGCTTTATTTCGCTTAGTTGCTTACTCTTGAGTAGAACTGCATATTCACTCCAGGAATACGCACCTTTGTCAAATGAGTCAAATTGAAGCAAAACACATTGTTGGAGTGTCAGCATGCATAGATAGAAGGCAAATAAGCGTTCCATGGCTTTATTTCGCTTAGTTGCTTACTCTTGAGTAGAAGTGCATATTCACTCCAGGAATACGCACCTTTGTCAAATGAGTCAAATTGAAGCAAAACACATTGTTGGAGTGTCAGAATGCATAGAGAGAAGGCAAGTAAGCGTTCCATGGCTTTATTTCGCTTAGTTGCTTACTCTTGAGTAGAACTGCATATTCACTCCAGGAATAAGCACCTTTGTCAAATGAGTCAAATTGAAGCAAAACACATTGTTGGAGTGTCAGAATGCATAGATAGAAGGCAAATAAGCGTTCCATGGCTTTATTTCGCTTAGTTGCTTACTCTTGAGTAGAACTGCATATTCACTCCAGGAATAAACACATTTGTCAAATGAGTCAAATTGAAGCAAAACACATTGTTGGAGTGTCAGAATGCATAGATAGAAGGCAAATAAGCGTTCCATGGCTTTATTTCGCTTAGTTGCTTACTCTTGAGTAGAACTGCATATTCACTCCAGGAATAAGCACATTTGTAAAATGCGTCAAATTGAAGCAAAACACATTGTTGGAGTGTCAGCATGCATAGATAGAAGGCAAATAAGCGTTCCATGGCTTTATTTCGCTTAGTTGCTTACTCTTGAGTAGAAGTGCATATTCACTCCAGGAATACGCACCTTTGTCAAATGAGTCAAATTGAAGCAAAACACATTGTTGGAGTGTCAGAATGCATAGAGAGAAGGCAAATAAGCGTTCCATGGCTTTATTTCGCTTAGTTGCTTACTCTTGAGTAGAACTGCATATTCACTCCAGGAATACGCACCTTTGTCAAATGAGTCAAATTGAAGCAAAACACATTGTTGGAGTGTCAGAATGCATAGATAGAGGGCAAATGAGCGTTCCATGGCTTTATTTCGCTTAGTTGCTTACTCTTGAGTAGAACTGCATATTCACTCCAGGAATACGCACCTTTGTCAAATGAGTCAAATTGAAGCAAAACACATTGTTGGAGTGTCAGAATGCATAGATAGAAGGCAAATAAGCGTTCCATGGCTTTATTTCGCTTAGTTGCTTACTCTTGAGTAGAACTGCATATTCACTCCAGGAATGAGCACATTTGTCAAATGAGTCAAATTGAAGCAGAACACATTGTTGGAGTGTCAGAATGCATAGATAGAAGGCAAATAAGCGTTCCATGGCTTTATTTCGCTTAGTTGCTTACTCTTGAGTAGAACTGCATATTCACTCCAGGAATACGCACCTTTGTCAAATGAGTCAAATTGAAGCAAAACACATTGTTGGAGTGTCAGAATGCATAGATAGAAGGCAAATGAGCGTTCCATGGCTTTATTTCGCTTAGTTGCTTACTCTTGAGTAGAACTGCATATTCACTCCAGGAATACGCACCTTTGTCAAATGAGTCAAATTGAAGCAAAACACATTGTTGGAGTGTCAGAATGCATATAGAAGGTAAATGAGCGTTCCATGGCTTTATTTCGCTTAGTTGCTTACTCTTGAGTAGAACTGCATATTCACTCCAGGAATAAGCACATTTGTCAAATGAGTCAAATTGAAGCAAAACACATTGTTGGAGTGTCAGAATGCATAGATAGAAGGCAAATAAGCGTTCCATGGCTTTATTTCGCTTAGTTGCTTACTCTTGAGTAGAAGTGCATATTCACTCCAGGAATACGGACCTTTGTCAAATGTGTCAAATTGAAGCAAAACACATTGTTGGAGTGTCAGAATGCATAGATAGAAGGCAAATAAGCGTTCCATGGCTTTATTTCGCTTAGTTGCTTACTCTTGAGTAGAACTGCATATTCATTCCAGGAATAAGCACATTTGTCAAATGAGTCAAATTGAAGCAAAACACATTGTTGGAGTGTCAGAATGCATAGATAGAAGGCAAATAAGCGTTCCATGGCTTTATTTCGCTTAGTTGCTTACTCTTGAGTAGAACTGCATATTCATTCCAGGAATACGCACCTTTGTCAAATGAGTCAAATTGAAGCAAAACACATTGTTGGAGTGTCAGAATGCATAGATAGAAGGCGAATAAGCGTTCCATGGCTTTATTTCGCTTAGTTGCTTACTCTTGAGTAGAACTGCATATTCACTCCAGGAATACGCACCTTTGTCAAATGAGTCAAATTGAAGCAAAACACATTGTTGGAGTGTCAGAATGCATAGATAGAAGGCAAATAAGCGTTCCATGGCTTTATTTCGCTTAGTTGCTTACTCTTGAGTAGAACTGCATATTCACTCCAGGAATGAGCACATTTGTCAAATGAGTCAAATTGAAGCAGAACACATTGTTGGAGTGTCAGAATGCATAGATAGAAGGCAAATAAGCGTTCAATGGCTTTATTTCGCTTAGTTGCTTACTCTTGAGTAGAACTGCATATTCACTCCAGGAATACGCACCTTTGTCAAATGAGTCAAATTGAAGCAAAACACATTGTTGGAGTGTCAGAATGCATAGATAGAAGGCAAATAAGCGTTCCATGGCTTTATTTCGCTTAGTTGCTTACTCTTGAGTAGAACTGCATATTCACTCCAGGAATAAGCACATTTGTCAAATGAGTCAAATTGAAGCAGAACACATTGTTGGAGTGTCAGAATGCATAGATAGAAGGCAAATAAGCGTTCCATGGCTTTATTTCGCTTAGTTGCTTACTCTTGAGTAGAAGTGCATATTCACTCCAGGAATACGCACCTTTGTCAAATGAGTCAAATTGAAGCAAAACACATTGTTGGAGTGTCAGAATGCATAGATAGAAGGCAAATGAGCGTTCCATGGCTTTATTTCGCTTAGTTGCTTACTCTTGAGTAGAACTGCATATTCACTCCAGGAATAAGCACATTTGTTAAATGAGTCAAATTGAAGCAGAACACATTGTTGGAGTGTCAGAATGCATAGATAGAAGGCAAATAAGCGTTCCATGGCTTTATTTCGCTTAGTTGCTTACTCTTGAGTAGAACTGCATATTCACTCCAGGAATAAGCACATTTGTCAAATGAGTCAAATTGAAGCAGAACACATTGTTGGAGTGTCAGAATGCATAGATAGAAGGCAAATAAGCGTTCCATGGCTTTATTTCGCTTAGTTGCTTACTCTTGAGTAGAACTGCATATTCACTCCAGGAATAAGCACATTTGTCAAATGAGTCAAATTGAAGCAGAACACATTGTTGGAGTGTCAGAATGCATAGATAGAAGGCAAATAAGCGTTCCATGGCTTTATTTCGCTTAGTTGCTTACTCTTGAGTAGAAGTGCATATTCACTCCAGGAATACGGACCTTTGTCAAATGTGTCAAATTGAAGCAAAACACATTGTTGGAGTGTCAGAATGCATAGATGCAAATAAGCGTTCCATGGCTTTATTTCGCTTAGTTGCTTATTCTTGAGTAGAACTGCATATTCATTCCAGGAATAAGCACATTTGTCAAATGAGTCAAATTGAAGCAAAACACATTGTTGGAGTGTCAGAATGCATAGATAGAAGGCAAATAAGCGTTCCATGGCTTTATTTCGCTTAGTTGCTTACTCTTGAGTAGAACTGCATATTCATTCCAGGAATACGCACCTTTGTCAAATGAGTCAAATTGAAGCAAAACACATTGTTGGAGTGTCAGAATGCATAGATAGAAGGCAAATAAGCGTTCCATGGCTTTATTTCGCTTAGTTGCTTACTCTTGAGTAGAACTGCATATTCACTCCAGGAATACGCACCTTTGTCAAATGAGTCAAATTGAAGCAAAACACATTGTTGGAGTGTCAGAATGCATAGATAGAAGGCAAATAAGCGTTCCATGGCTTTATTTCGCTTAGTTGCTTACTCTTGAGTAGAACTGCATATTCACTCCAGGAATGAGCACATTTGTCAAATGAGTCAAATTGAAGCAGAACACATTGTTGGAGTGTCAGAATGCATAGATAGAAGGCAAATAAGCGTTCCATGGCTTTATTTCGCTTAGTTGCTTACTCTTGAGTAGAACTGCATATTCACTCCAGGAATAAACACATTTGTCAAATGAGTCAAATTGAAGCAAAACACATTGTTGGAGTGTCAGAATGCATAGATAGAAGGCAAATAAGCGTTCCATGGCTTTATTTCGCTTAGTTGCTTACTCTTGAGTAGAACTGCATATTCACTCCAGGAATAAACACATTTGTCAAATGAGTCAAATTGAAGCAGAACACATTGTTGGAGTGTCAGAATGCATAGATAGAAGGCAAATAAGCGTTCCATGGCTTTATTTCGTTTAATTGCTTACTCTTGAGTAGAAGTGCATATTCACTCCAGGAATACGCACCTTTGTCAAATGAGTCAAATTGAAGCAAAACACATTGTTGGAGTGTCAGAATGCATAGATAGAAGGCAAATGAGCGTTCCATGGCTTTATTTCGCTTAGTTGCTTAGTCTTGAGTAGAACTGCATGTTCACTCCAGGAATAAGCACATATGTTAAATGAGTCAAATTGAAGCAAAACACATTGTTGGAGTGTCAGAATGCATAGATAGAAGGCAAATAAGCGTTCCATGGCTTTATTTCGCTTAGTTGCTTACTCATGAGTAGAACTGCATATTCACTCCAGGAATACGCACCTTTGTCAAATGAGTCAAATTGAAGCAAAACACATTGTTGGAGTGTCAGAATGCATAGATAGAAGGCAAATGAGCGTTCCATGGCTTTATTTCGCTTAGTTGCTTACTCTTGAGTAGAACTGCATATTCATTCCAGGAATAAGCACATTTGTCAAATGAGTCAAATTGAAGCAAAACACATTGTTGGAGTGTCAGAATGCATAGATAGAAGGCAAATAAGCGTTCCATGGCTTTATTTCGCTTAGTTGCTTACTCTTGAGTAGAACTGCATATTCACTCCAGGAATAAACACATTTGTCAAATGAGTCAAATTGAAGCAAAACACATTGTTGGAGTGTCAGAATGCATAGATAGAAGGCAAATAAGCGTTCCATGGCTTTATTTCGCTTAGTTGCTTACTCTTGAGTAGAACTGCATATTCACTCCAGGAATAAACACATTTGTCAAATGAGTCAAATTGAAGCAGAACACATTGTTGGAGTGTCAGAATGCATAGATAGAAGGCAAATAAGCGTTCCATGGCTTTATTTCGTTTAATTGCTTACTCTTGAGTAGAAGTGCATATTCACTCCAGGAATACGCACCTTTGTCAAATGAGTCAAATTGAAGCAAAACACATTGTTGGAGTGTCAGAATGCATAGATAGAAGGCAAATGAGCGTTCCATGGCTTTATTTCGCTTAGTTGCTTAGTCTTGAGTAGAACTGCATGTTCACTCCAGGAATAAGCACCTTTGTAAAATGAGTCAAATTGAAGCAAAACACATTGTTGGAGTGTCAGAATGCATAGATAGAAGGCGAATAAGCGTTCCATGGCTTTATTTCGCTTAGTTGCTTACTCTTGAGTAGAACTGCATATTCACTCCAGGAATACGCACCTTTGTCAAATGAGTCAAATTGAAGCAAAACACATTGTTGGAGTGTCAGCATGCATAGATAGAAGGCAAATAAGCGTTCCATGGCTTTATTTCGCTTAGTTGCTTACTCTTGAGTAGAACTGCATATTCACTCCAGGAATACGCACCTTTGTCAAATGAGTCAAATTGAAGCAAAACACATTGTTGGAGTGTCAGAATGCATAGATAGAAGGCAAATAAGCGTTCCATGGCTTTATTTCGCTTAGTTGCTTACTCTTGAGTAGAACTGCATATTCACTCCAGGAATGAGCACATTTGTCAAATGAGTCAAATTGAAGCAGAACACATTGTTGGAGTGTCAGAATGCATAGATAGAAGGCAAATAAGCGTTCAATGGCTTTATTTCGCTTAGTTGCTTACTCTTGAGTAGAACTGCATATTCACTCCAGGAATACGCACCTTTGTCAAATGAGTCAAATTGAAGCAAAACACATTGTTGGAGTGTCAGAATGCATAGATAGAAGGCAAATAAGCGTTCCATGGCTTTATTTCGCTTAGTTGCTTACTCTTGAGTAGAACTGCATATTCACTCCAGGAATAAGCACATTTGTCAAATGAGTCAAATTGAAGCAGAACACATTGTTGGAGTGTCAGAATGCATAGATAGAAGGCAAATAAGCGTTCCATGGCTTTATTTCGCTTAGTTGCTTACTCTTGAGTAGAAGTGCATATTCACTCCAGGAATACGCACCTTTGTCAAATGAGTCAAATTGAAGCAAAACACATTGTTGGAGTGTCAGAATGCATAGATAGAAGGCAAATGAGCGTTCCATGGCTTTATTTCGCTTAGTTGCTTACTCTTGAGTAGAACTGCATATTCACTCCAGGAATAAGCACATTTGTTAAATGAGTCAAATTGAAGCAGAACACATTGTTGGAGTGTCAGAATGCATAGATAGAAGGCAAATAAGCGTTCCATGGCTTTATTTCGCTTAGTTGCTTACTCTTGAGTAGAACTGCATATTCACTCCAGGAATAAGCACATTTGTCAAATGAGTCAAATTGAAGCAGAACACATTGTTGGAGTGTCAGAATGCATAGATAGAAGGCAAATAAGCGTTCCATGGCTTTATTTCGCTTAGTTGCTTACTCTTGAGTAGAACTGCATATTCACTCCAGGAATAAGCACATTTGTCAAATGAGTCAAATTGAAGCAGAACACATTGTTGGAGTGTCAGAATGCATAGATAGAAGGCAAATAAGCGTTCCATGGCTTTATTTCGCTTAGTTGCTTACTCTTGAGTAGAAGTGCATATTCACTCCAGGAATACGGACCTTTGTCAAATGTGTCAAATTGAAGCAAAACACATTGTTGGAGTGTCAGAATGCATAGATGCAAATAAGCGTTCCATGGCTTTATTTCGCTTAGTTGCTTATTCTTGAGTAGAACTGCATATTCATTCCAGGAATAAGCACATTTGTCAAATGAGTCAAATTGAAGCAAAACACATTGTTGGAGTGTCAGAATGCATAGATAGAAGGCAAATGAGCGTTCCATGGCTTTATTTCGCTTAGTTGCTTAGTCTTGAGTAGAACTGCATGTTCACTCCAGGAATAAGCACCTTTGTAAAATGAGTCAAATTGAAGCAAAACACATTGTTGGAGTGTCAGAATGCATAGATAGAAGGCGAATAAGCGTTCCATGGCTTTATTTCGCTTAGTTGCTTACTCTTGAGTAGAACTGCATATTCACTCCAGGAATACGCACCTTTGTCAAATGAGTCAAATTGAAGCAAAACACATTGTTGGAGTGTCAGCATGCATAGATAGAAGGCAAATAAGCGTTCCATGGCTTTATTTCGCTTAGTTGCTTACTCTTGAGTAGAACTGCATATTCACTCCAGGAATACGCACCTTTGTCAAATGAGTCAAATTGAAGCAAAACACATTGTTGGAGTGTCAGAATGCATAGATAGAAGGCAAATAAGCGTTCCATGGCTTTATTTCGCTTAGTTGCTTACTCTTGAGTAGAACTGCATATTCACTCCAGGAATGAGCACATTTGTCAAATGAGTCAAATTGAAGCAGAACACATTGTTGGAGTGTCAGAATGCATAGATAGAAGGCAAATAAGCGTTCCATGGCTTTATTTCGCTTAGTTGCTTACTCTTGAGTAGAACTGCATATTCACTCCAGGAATAAGCACATTTGTCAAATGAGTCAAATTGAAGCAGAACACATTGTTGGAGTGTCAGAATGCATAGATAGAAGGCAAATAAGCGTTCCATGGCTTTATTTCGCTTAGTTGCTTACTCTTGAGTAGAAGTGCATATTCACTCCAGGAATACGCACCTTTGTCAAATGAGTCAAATTGAAGCAAAACACATTGTTGGAGTGTCAGAATGCATAGATAGAAGGCAAATGAGCGTTCCATGGCTTTATTTCGCTTAGTTGCTTACTCTTGAGTAGAACTGCATATTCACTCCAGGAATAAGCACATTTGTTAAATGAGTCAAATTGAAGCAGAACACATTGTTGGAGTGTCAGAATGCATAGATAGAAGGCAAATAAGCGTTCCATGGCTTTATTTCGCTTAGTTGCTTACTCTTGAGTAGAACTGCATATTCACTCCAGGAATAAGCACATTTGTCAAATGAGTCAAATTGAAGCAGAACACATTGTTGGAGTGTCAGAATGCATAGATAGAAGGCAAATAAGCGTTCCATGGCTTTATTTCGTTTAATTGCTTACTCTTGAGTAGAACTGCATATTCACTCCAGGAATAAGCACATTTGTCAAATGAGTCAAATTGAAGCAGAACACATTGTTGGAGTGTCAGAATGCATAGATAGAAGGCAAATAAGCGTTCCATGGCTTTATTTCGCTTAGTTGCTTACTCTTGAGTAGAAGTGCATATTCACTCCAGGAATACGGACCTTTGTCAAATGTGTCAAATTGAAGCAAAACACATTGTTGGAGTGTCAGAATGCATAGATGCAAATAAGCGTTCCATGGCTTTATTTCGCTTAGTTGCTTATTCTTGAGTAGAACTGCATATTCATTCCAGGAATAAGCACATTTGTCAAATGAGTCAAATTGAAGCAAAACACATTGTTGGAGTGTCAGAATGCATAGATAGAAGGCAAATAAGCGTTCCATGGCTTTATTTCGCTTAGTTGCTTACTCTTGAGTAGAACTGCATATTCATTCCAGGAATACGCACCTTTGTCAAATGAGTCAAATTGAAGCAAAACACATTGTTGGAGTGTCAGAATGCATAGATAGAAGGCAAATAAGCGTTCCATGGCTTTATTTCGCTTAGTTGCTTACTCTTGAGTAGAACTGCATATTCACTCCAGGAATACGCACCTTTGTCAAATGAGTCAAATTGAAGCAAAACACATTGTTGGAGTGTCAGAATGCATAGATAGAAGGCAAATAAGCGTTCCATGGCTTTATTTCGCTTAGTTGCTTACTCTTGAGTAGAACTGCATATTCACTCCAGGAATGAGCACATTTGTCAAATGAGTCAAATTGAAGCAGAACACATTGTTGGAGTGTCAGAATGCATAGATAGAAGGCAAATAAGCGTTCCATGGCTTTATTTCGCTTAGTTGCTTACTCTTGAGTAGAACTGCATATTCACTCCAGGAATAAACACATTTGTCAAATGAGTCAAATTGAAGCAAAACACATTGTTGGAGTGTCAGAATGCATAGATAGAAGGCAAATAAGCGTTCCATGGCTTTATTTCGCTTAGTTGCTTACTCTTGAGTAGAACTGCATATTCACTCCAGGAATAAACACATTTGTCAAATGAGTCAAATTGAAGCAGAACACATTGTTGGAGTGTCAGAATGCATAGATAGAAGGCAAATAAGCGTTCCATGGCTTTATTTCGTTTAATTGCTTACTCTTGAGTAGAAGTGCATATTCACTCCAGGAATACGCACCTTTGTCAAATGAGTCAAATTGAAGCAAAACACATTGTTGGAGTGTCAGAATGCATAGATAGAAGGCAAATGAGCGTTCCATGGCTTTATTTCGCTTAGTTGCTTAGTCTTGAGTAGAACTGCATGTTCACTCCAGGAATAAGCACATATGTTAAATGAGTCAAATTGAAGCAAAACACATTGTTGGAGTGTCAGAATGCATAGATAGAAGGCAAATAAGCGTTCCATGGCTTTATTTCGCTTAGTTGCTTACTCATGAGTAGAACTGCATATTCACTCCAGGAATACGCACCTTTGTCAAATGAGTCAAATTGAAGCAAAACACATTGTTGGAGTGTCAGAATGCATAGATAGAAGGCAAATGAGCGTTCCATGGCTTTATTTCGCTTAGTTGCTTACTCTTGAGTAGAACTGCATATTCATTCCAGGAATAAGCACATTTGTCAAATGAGTCAAATTGAAGCAAAACACATTGTTGGAGTGTCAGAATGCATAGATAGAAGGCAAATAAGCGTTCCATGGCTTTATTTCGCTTAGTTGCTTACTCTTGAGTAGAACTGCATATTCACTCCAGGAATAAACACATTTGTCAAATGAGTCAAATTGAAGCAAAACACATTGTTGGAGTGTCAGAATGCATAGATAGAAGGCAAATAAGCGTTCCATGGCTTTATTTCGCTTAGTTGCTTACTCTTGAGTAGAACTGCATATTCACTCCAGGAATAAACACATTTGTCAAATGAGTCAAATTGAAGCAGAACACATTGTTGGAGTGTCAGAATGCATAGATAGAAGGCAAATAAGCGTTCCATGGCTTTATTTCGTTTAATTGCTTACTCTTGAGTAGAAGTGCATATTCACTCCAGGAATACGCACCTTTGTCAAATGAGTCAAATTGAAGCAAAACACATTGTTGGAGTGTCAGAATGCATAGATAGAAGGCAAATGAGCGTTCCATGGCTTTATTTCGCTTAGTTGCTTAGTCTTGAGTAGAACTGCATGTTCACTCCAGGAATAAGCACCTTTGTAAAATGAGTCAAATTGAAGCAAAACACATTGTTGGAGTGTCAGAATGCATAGATAGAAGGCGAATAAGCGTTCCATGGCTTTATTTCGCTTAGTTGCTTACTCTTGAGTAGAACTGCATATTCACTCCAGGAATACGCACCTTTGTCAAATGAGTCAAATTGAAGCAAAACACATTGTTGGAGTGTCAGCATGCATAGATAGAAGGCAAATAAGCGTTCCATGGCTTTATTTCGCTTAGTTGCTTACTCTTGAGTAGAAGTGCATATTCACTCCAGGAATACGCACCTTTGTCAAATGAGTCAAATTGAAGCAAAACACATTGTTGGAGTGTCAGAATGCATAGAGAGAAGGCAAGTAAGCGTTCCATGGCTTTATTTCGCTTAGTTGCTTACTCTTGAGTAGAACTGCATATTCACTCCAGGAATAAGCACCTTTGTCAAATGAGTCAAATTGAAGCAAAACACATTGTTGGAGTGTCAGAATGCATAGATAGAAGGCAAATAAGCGTTCCATGGCTTTATTTCGCTTAGTTGCTTACTCTTGAGTAGAACTGCATATTCACTCCAGGAATAAACACATTTGTCAAATGAGTCAAATTGAAGCAAAACACATTGTTGGAGTGTCAGAATGCATAGATAGAAGGCAAATAAGCGTTCCATGGCTTTATTTCGCTTAGTTGCTTACTCTTGAGTAGAACTGCATATTCACTCCAGGAATAAGCACATTTGTAAAATGCGTCAAATTGAAGCAAAACACATTGTTGGAGTGTCAGCATGCATAGATAGAAGGCAAATAAGCGTTCCATGGCTTTATTTCGCTTAGTTGCTTACTCTTGAGTAGAAGTGCATATTCACTCCAGGAATACGCACCTTTGTCAAATGAGTCAAATTGAAGCAAAACACATTGTTGGAGTGTCAGAATGCATAGAGAGAAGGCAAATAAGCGTTCCATGGCTTTATTTCGCTTAGTTGCTTACTCTTGAGTAGAACTGCATATTCACTCCAGGAATACGCACCTTTGTCAAATGAGTCAAATTGAAGCAAAACACATTGTTGGAGTGTCAGAATGCATAGATAGAGGGCAAATGAGCGTTCCATGGCTTTATTTCGCTTAGTTGCTTACTCTTGAGTAGAACTGCATATTCACTCCAGGAATACGCACCTTTGTCAAATGAGTCAAATTGAAGCAAAACACATTGTTGGAGTGTCAGAATGCATAGATAGAAGGCAAATAAGCGTTCCATGGCTTTATTTCGCTTAGTTGCTTACTCTTGAGTAGAACTGCATATTCACTCCAGGAATGAGCACATTTGTCAAATGAGTCAAATTGAAGCAGAACACATTGTTGGAGTGTCAGAATGCATAGATAGAAGGCAAATAAGCGTTCCATGGCTTTATTTCGCTTAGTTGCTTACTCTTGAGTAGAACTGCATATTCACTCCAGGAATACGCACCTTTGTCAAATGAGTCAAATTGAAGCAAAACACATTGTTGGAGTGTCAGAATGCATAGATAGAAGGCAAATGAGCGTTCCATGGCTTTATTTCGCTTAGTTGCTTACTCTTGAGTAGAACTGCATATTCACTCCAGGAATACGCACCTTTGTCAAATGAGTCAAATTGAAGCAAAACACATTGTTGGAGTGTCAGAATGCATAGATAGAAGGCAAATAAGCGTTCCATGGCTTTATTTCGCTTAGTTGCTTACTCTTGAGTAGAACTGCATATTCACTCCAGGAATGAGCACATTTGTCAAATGAGTCAAATTGAAGCAGAACACATTGTTGGAGTGTCAGAATGCATAGATAGAAGGCAAATGAGCGTTCCATGGCTTTATTTCGCTTAGTTGCTTACTCTTGAGTAGAACTGCATATTCACTCCAGGAATACGCACCTTTGTCAAATGAGTCAAATTGAAGCAAAACACATTGTTGGAGTGTCAGAATGCATAGATAGAAGGCAAATAAGCGTTCCATGGCTTTATTTCGCTTAGTTGCTTACTCTTGAGTAGAACTGCATATTCACTCCAGGAATGAGCACATTTGTCAAATGAGTCAAATTGAAGCAGAACACATTGTTGGAGTGTCAGAATGCATAGATAGAAGGCAAATAAGCGTTCCATGGCTTTATTTCGCTTAGTTGCTTACTCTTGAGTAGAACTGCATATTCACTCCAGGAATACGCACCTTTGTCAAATGAGTCAAATTGAAGCAAAACACATTGTTGGAGTGTCAGAATGCATAGATAGAAGGCAAATGAGCGTTCCATGGCTTTATTTCGCTTAGTTGCTTACTCTTGAGTAGAACTGCATATTCACTCCAGGAATAAACACATTTGTCAAATGAGTCAAATTGAAGCAGAACACATTGTTGGAGTGTCAGAATGCATAGATAGAAGGCAAATAAGCGTTCCATGGCTTTATTTCGCTTAGTTGCTTACTCTTGAGTAGAACTGCATATTCACTCCAGGAATGAGCACATTTGTCAAATGAGTCAAATTGAAGCAGAACACATTGTTGGAGTGTCAGAATGCATAGATAGAAGGCAAATAAGCGTTCCATGGCTTTATTTCGTTTAATTGCTTACTCTTGAGTAGAAGTGCATATTCACTCCAGGAATACGCACCTTTGTCAAATGAGTCAAATTGAAGCAAAACACATTGTTGGAGTGTCAGAATGCATAGATAGAAGGCAAATGAGCGTTCCATGGCTTTATTTCGCTTAGTTGCTTAGTCTTGAGTAGAACTGCATGTTCACTCCAGGAATAAGCACATATGTTAAATGAGTCAAATTGAAGCAAAACACATTGTTGGAGTGTCAGAATGCATAGATAGAAGGCAAATGAGCGTTCCATGGCTTTATTTCGCTTAGTTGCTTACTCTTGAGTAGAACTGCATATTCATTCCAGGAATAAGCACATTTGTCAAATGAGTCAAATTGAAGCAGAACACATTGTTGGAGTGTCAGAATGCATAGATAGAAGGCAATTAAGCGTTCCACGGCTTTATTTCGCTTAGTTGCTTACTCTTGAGTAGAACTGCATATTCACTCCAGGAATACGCACCTTTGTCAAATGAGTCAAATTGAAGCAAAACACATTGTTGGAGTGTCAGCATGCATAGATAGAAGGCAAATAAGCGTTCCATGGCTTTATTTCGCTTAGTTGCTTACTCTTGAGTAGAAGTGCATATTCACTCCAGGAATACGCACCTTTGTCAAATGAGTCAAATTGAAGCAAAACACATTGTTGGAGTGTCAGAATGCATAGAGAGAAGGCAAGTAAGCGTTCCATGGCTTTATTTCGCTTAGTTGCTTACTCTTGAGTAGAACTGCATATTCACTCCAGGAATAAGCACCTTTGTCAAATGAGTCAAATTGAAGCAAAACACATTGTTGGAGTGTCAGAATGCATAGATAGAAGGCAAATAAGCGTTCCATGGCTTTATTTCGCTTAGTTGCTTACTCTTGAGTAGAACTGCATATTCACTCCAGGAATAAACACATTTGTCAAATGAGTCAAATTGAAGCAAAACACATTGTTGGAGTGTCAGAATGCATAGATAGAAGGCAAATAAGCGTTCCATGGCTTTATTTCGCTTAGTTGCTTACTCTTGAGTAGAACTGCATATTCACTCCAGGAATAAGCACATTTGTAAAATGCGTCAAATTGAAGCAAAACACATTGTTGGAGTGTCAGCATGCATAGATAGAAGGCAAATAAGCGTTCCATGGCTTTATTTCGCTTAGTTGCTTACTCTTGAGTAGAAGTGCATATTCACTCCAGGAATACGCACCTTTGTCAAATGAGTCAAATTGAAGCAAAACACATTGTTGGAGTGTCAGAATGCATAGAGAGAAGGCAAATAAGCGTTCCATGGCTTTATTTCGCTTAGTTGCTTACTCTTGAGTAGAACTGCATATTCACTCCAGGAATACGCACCTTTGTCAAATGAGTCAAATTGAAGCAAAACACATTGTTGGAGTGTCAGAATGCATAGATAGAGGGCAAATGAGCGTTCCATGGCTTTATTTCGCTTAGTTGCTTACTCTTGAGTAGAACTGCATATTCACTCCAGGAATACGCACCTTTGTCAAATGAGTCAAATTGAAGCAAAACACATTGTTGGAGTGTCAGAATGCATAGATAGAAGGCAAATAAGCGTTCCATGGCTTTATTTCGCTTAGTTGCTTACTCTTGAGTAGAACTGCATATTCACTCCAGGAATGAGCACATTTGTCAAATGAGTCAAATTGAAGCAGAACACATTGTTGGAGTGTCAGAATGCATAGATAGAAGGCAAATAAGCGTTCCATGGCTTTATTTCGCTTAGTTGCTTACTCTTGAGTAGAACTGCATATTCACTCCAGGAATACGCACCTTTGTCAAATGAGTCAAATTGAAGCAAAACACATTGTTGGAGTGTCAGAATGCATAGATAGAAGGCAAATGAGCGTTCCATGGCTTTATTTCGCTTAGTTGCTTACTCTTGAGTAGAACTGCATATTCACTCCAGGAATACGCACCTTTGTCAAATGAGTCAAATTGAAGGAAAACACATTGTTGGAGTGTCAGAATGCATAGATAGAAGGCAAATAAGCGTTCCATGGCTTTATTTCGCTTAGTTGCTTACTCTTGAGTAGAACTGTATATTCACTCCAGGAATACGCACCTTTGTCAAATGAGTCAAATTGAAGCAAAACACATTGTTGGAGTGTCAGAATGCATATAGAAGGTAAATGAGCGTTCCATGGCTTTATTTCGCTTAGTTGCTTACTCTTGAGTAGAACTGCATATTCACTCCAGGAATAAGCACATTTGTCAAATGAGTCAAATTGAAGCAAAACACATTGTTGGAGTGTCAGAATGCATAGATAGAAGGCAAATAAGCGTTCCATGGCTTTATTTCGCTTAGTTGCTTACTCTTGAGTAGAAGTGCATATTCACTCCAGGAATACGGACCTTTGTCAAATGTGTCAAATTGAAGCAAAACACATTGTTGGAGTGTCAGAATGCATAGATAGAAGGCAAATAAGCGTTCCATGGCTTTATTTCGCTTAGTTGCTTACTCTTGAGTAGAACTGCATATTCATTCCAGGAATAAGCACATTTGTCAAATGAGTCAAATTGAAGCAAAACACATTGTTGGAGTGTCAGAATGCATAGATAGAAGGCAAATAAGCGTTCCATGGCTTTATTTCGCTTAGTTGCTTACTCTTGAGTAGAACTGCATATTCATTCCAGGAATACGCACCTTTGTCAAATGAGTCAAATTGAAGCAAAACACATTGTTGGAGTGTCAGAATGCATAGATAGAAGGCGAATAAGCGTTCCATGGCTTTATTTCGCTTAGTTGCTTACTCTTGAGTAGAACTGCATATTCACTCCAGGAATACGCACCTTTGTCAAATGAGTCAAATTGAAGCAAAACACATTGTTGGAGTGTCAGAATGCATAGATAGAAGGCAAATAAGCGTTCCATGGCTTTATTTCGCTTAGTTGCTTACTCTTGAGTAGAACTGCATATTCACTCCAGGAATGAGCACATTTGTCAAATGAGTCAAATTGAAGCAGAACACATTGTTGGAGTGTCAGAATGCATAGATAGAAGGCAAATAAGCGTTCAATGGCTTTATTTCGCTTAGTTGCTTACTCTTGAGTAGAACTGCATATTCACTCCAGGAATACGCACCTTTGTCAAATGAGTCAAATTGAAGCAAAACACATTGTTGGAGTGTCAGAATGCATAGATAGAAGGCAAATAAGCGTTCCATGGCTTTATTTCGCTTAGTTGCTTACTCTTGAGTAGAACTGCATATTCACTCCAGGAATAAGCACATTTGTCAAATGAGTCAAATTGAAGCAGAACACATTGTTGGAGTGTCAGAATGCATAGAGAGAAGGCAAATAAGCGTTCCATGGCTTTATTTCGCTTAGTTGCTTACTCTTGAGTAGAAGTGCATATTCACTCCAGGAATACGCACCTTTGTCAAATGAGTCAAATTGAAGCAAAACACATTGTTGGAGTGTCAGAATGCATAGATAGAAGGCAAATGAGCGTTCCATGGCTTTATTTCGCTTAGTTGCTTACTCTTGAGTAGAACTGCATATTCACTCCACGAATAAGCACATTTGTTAAATGAGTCAAATTGAAGCAGAACACATTGTTGGAGTGTCAGAATGCATAGATAGAAGGCAAATAAGCGTTCCATGGCTTTATTTCGCTTAGTTGCTTACTCTTGAGTAGAACTGCATATTCACTCCAGGAATAAGCACATTTGTCAAATGAGTCAAATTGAAGCAGAACACATTGTTGGAGTGTCAGAATGCATAGATAGAAGGCAAATAAGCGTTCCATGGCTTTATTTCGCTTAGTTGCTTACTCTTGAGTAGAACTGCATATTCACTCCAGGAATAAGCACATTTGTCAAATGAGTCAAATTGAAGCAGAACACATTGTTGGAGTGTCAGAATGCATAGATAGAAGGCAAATAAGCGTTCCATGGCTTTATTTCGCTTAGTTGCTTACTCTTGAGTAGAAGTGCATATTCACTCCAGGAATACGGACCTTTGTCAAATGTGTCAAATTGAAGCAAAACACATTGTTGGAGTGTCAGAATGCATAGATGCAAATAAGCGTTCCATGGCTTTATTTCGCTTAGTTGCTTATTCTTGAGTAGAACTGCATATTCATTCCAGGAATAAGCACATTTGTCAAATGAGTCAAATTGAAGCAAAACACATTGTTGGAGTGTCAGAATGCATAGATAGAAGGCAAATAAGCGTTCCATGGCTTTATTTCGCTTAGTTGCTTACTCTTGAGTAGAACTGCATATTCATTCCAGGAATACGCACCTTTGTCAAATGAGTCAAATTGAAGCAAAACACATTGTTGGAGTGTCAGAATGCATAGATAGAAGGCAAATAAGCGTTCCATGGCTTTATTTCGCTTAGTTGCTTACTCTTGAGTAGAACTGCATATTCACTCCAGGAATAAGCACATATGTTAAATGAGTCAAATTGAAGCAAAACACATTGTTGGAGTGTCAGAATGCATAGATAGAAGGCAAATAAGCGTTCCATGGCTTTATTTCGCTTAGTTGCTTACTCATGAGTAGAACTGCATATTCACTCCAGGAATACGCACCTTTGTCAAATGAGTCAAATTGAAGAAAAACACATTGTTGGAGTGTCAGAATGCATAGATAGAAGGCAAATGAGCGTTCCATGGCTTTATTTCGCTTAGTTGCTTACTCTTGAGTAGAACTGCATATTCATTCCAGGAATAAGCACATTTGTCAAATGAGTCAAATTGAAGCAAAACACATTGTTGGAGTGTCAGAATGCATAGATAGAAGGCAAATAAGCGTTCCACGGCTTTATTTCGCTTAGTTGCTTACTCTTGAGTAGAACTGCATATTCACTCCAGAAATAAACACATTTGTCAAATGGAGTCAAATTGAAGCAAAACACATTGTTGGAGTGTCAGAATGCATAGATAGAAGGCAAATAAGCGTTCCATGGCTTTATTTCGCTTAGTTGCTTACTCTTGAGTAGAACTGCATATTCACTCCAGGAATAAGCACATTTGTCAAATGAGTCAAATTGAAGCAAAACACATTGTTGGAGTGTCAGAATGCATAGATAGAAGGCAAATGAGCGTTCCATGGCTTTATTTCGCTTAGTTGCTTACTCTTGAGTAGAACTGCATATTCACTCCAGGAATAAACACATTTGTCAAATGAGTCAAATTGAAGCAAAACACATTGTTGGAGTGTCAGAATGCATAGATAGAAGGCAAATAAGCGTTCCATGGCTTTATTTCGCTTAGTTGCTTACTCTTGAGTAGAACTGCATATTCACTCCAGGAATAAGCACATTTGTAAAATGCGTCAAATTGAAGCAAAACACATTGTTGGAGTGTCAGAATGCATAGATAGATGGCAAATAAGCGTTCCATGGCTTTATTTCGCTTAGTTGCTTACTCTTGAATAGAACTGCATATTCACTCCAGGAATACGCACCTTTGTCAAATGAGTCAAATTGAAGCAAAACACATTGTTGGAGTGTCAGAATGCATAGATAGAAGGCAAATAAGCGTTCCATGGCTTTATTTCGCTTAGTTGCTTACTCTTGAGTAGAACTGCATATTCATTCCAGGAATAAGCACATTTGTCAAATGAGTCAAATTGAAGCAAAACACATTGTTGGAGTGTCAGAATGCATAGATAGAAGGCAAATAAGCGTTCCACGGCTTTATTTCGCTTAGTTGCTTACTCTTGAGTAGAACTGCATATTCACTCCAGGAATAAACACATTTGTCAAATGAGTCAAATTGAAGCAAAACACATTGTTGGAGTGTCAGAATGCATAGATAGAAGGCAAATAAGCGTTCCATGGCTTTATTTCGCTTAGTTGCTTACTCTTGAGTAGAACTGCATATTCATTCCAGGAATAAGCACATTTGTCAAATGAGTCAAATTGAAGCAAAACACATTGTTGGAGTGTCAGAATGCATAGATAGAAGGCAAATAAGCGTTCCATGGCTTTATTTCGCTTAGTTGCTTACTCTTGAGTAGAACTGCATATTCACTCCAGGAATAAACACATTTGTCAAATGAGTCAAATTGAAGCAAAACACATTGTTGGAGTGTCAGAATGCATAGATAGAAGGCAAATAAGCGTTCCATGGCTTTATTTCGCTTAGTTGCTTACTCTTGAGTAGAACTGCATATTCACTCCAGGAATAAACACATTTGTCAAATGAGTCAAATTGAAGCAGAACACATTGTTGGAGTGTCAGAATGCATAGATAGAAGGCAAATAAGCGTTCCATGGCTTTATTTCGTTTAATTGCTTACTCTTGAGTAGAAGTGCATATTCACTCCAGGAATACGCACCTTTGTCAAATGAGTCAAATTGAAGCAAAACACATTGTTGGAGTGTCAGAATGCATAGATAGAAGGCAAATGAGCGTTCCATGGCTTTATTTCGCTTAGTTGCTTAGTCTTGAGTAGAACTGCATGTTCACTCCAGGAATAAGCACATATGTTAAATGAGTCAAATTGAAGCAAAACACATTGTTGGAGTGTCAGAATGCATAGATAGAAGGCAAATAAGCGTTCCATGGCTTTATTTCGCTTAGTTGCTTACTCATGAGTAGAACTGCATATTCACTCCAGGAATACGCACCTTTGTCAAATGAGTCAAATTGAAGCAAAACACATTGTTGGAGTGTCAGAATGCATAGATAGAAGGCAAATGAGCGTTCCATGGCTTTATTTCGCTTAGTTGCTTACTCTTGAGTAGAACTGCATATTCATTCCAGGAATAAGCACATTTGTCAAATGAGTCAAATTGAAGCAGAACACATTGTTGGAGTGTCAGAATGCATAGATAGAAGGCAATTAAGCGTTCCACGGCTTTATTTCGCTTAGTTGCTTACTCTTGAGTAGAACTGCATATTCACTCCAGAAATAAACACATTTGTCAAATGGAGTCAAATTGAAGCAAAACACATTGTTGGAGTGTCAGAATGCATAGATAGAAGGCAAATAAGCGTTCCATGGCTTTATTTCGCTTAGTTGCTTACTCTTGAGTAGAACTGCATATTCACTCCAGGAATAAGCACATTTGTCAAATGAGTCAAATTGAAGCAAAACACATTGTTGGAGTGTCAGAATGCATAGATAGAAGGCAAATGAGCGTTCCATGGCTTTATTTCGCTTAGTTGCTTACTCTTGAGTAGAACTGCATATTCACTCCAGGAATAAACACATTTGTCAAATGAGTCAAATTGAAGCAAAACACATTGTTGGAGTGTCAGAATGCATAGATAGAAGGCAAATAAGCGTTCCATGGCTTTATTTCGCTTAGTTGCTTACTCTTGAGTAGAACTGCATATTCATTCCAGGAATAAGCACATTTGTCAAATGAGTCAAATTGAAGCAAAACACATTGTTGGAGTGTCAGAATGCATAGATAGAAGGCAAATAAGCGTTCCACGGCTTTATTTCGCTTAGTTGCTTACTCTTGAGTAGAACTGCATATTCACTCCAGGAATAAACACATTTGTCAAATGAGTCAAATTGAAGCAAAACACATTGTTGGAGTGTCAGAATGCATTGATAGAAGGCAAATAAGCGTTCCATGGCTTTATTTCGCTTAGTTGCTTACTCTTGAGTAGAACTGCATATTCATTCCAGGAATAAGCACATTTGTCAAATGAGTCAAATTGAAGCAAAACACATTGTTGGAGTGTCAGAATGCATAGATAGAAGGCAAATAAGCGTTCCATGGCTTTATTTCGCTTAGTTGCTTACTCTTGAGTAGAACTGCATATTCACTCCAGGAATAAACACATTTGTCAAATGAGTCAAATTGAAGCAAAACACATTGTTGGAGTGTCAGAATGCATAGAGAGAAGGCAAATAAGCGTTCCATGGCTTTATTTCGCTTAGTTGCTTACTCTTGAGTAGAACTGCATATTCACTCCAGGAATAAACACATTTGTCAAATGAGTCAAATTGAAGCAGAACACATTGTTGGAGTGTCAGAATGCATAGATAGAAGGCAAATAAGCGTTCCATGGCTTTATTTCGTTTAATTGCTTACTCTTGAGTAGAAGTGCATATTCACTCCAGGAATACGCACCTTTGTCAAATGAGTCAAATTGAAGCAAAACACATTGTTGGAGTGTCAGAATGCATAGATAGAAGGCAAATGAGCGTTCCATGGCTTTATTTCGCTTAGTTGCTTAGTCTTGAGTAGAACTGCATGTTCACTCCAGGAATAAGCACATATGTTAAATGAGTCAAATTGAAGCAAAACACATTGTTGGAGTGTCAGAATGCATAGATAGAAGGCAAATAAGCGTTCCATGGCTTTATTTCGCTTAGTTGCTTACTCATGAGTAGAACTGCATATTCACTCCAGGAATACGCACCTTTGTCAAATGAGTCAAATTGAAGCAAAACACATTGTTGGAGTGTCAGAATGCATAGATAGAAGGCAAATGAGCGTTCCATGGCTTTATTTCGCTTAGTTGCTTACTCTTGAGTAGAACTGCATATTCATTCCAGGAATAAGCACATTTGTCAAATGAGTCAAATTGAAGCAGAACACATTGTTGGAGTGTCAGAATGCATAGATAGAAGGCAATTAAGCGTTCCACGGCTTTATTTCGCTTAGTTGCTTACTCTTGAGTAGAACTGCATATTCACTCCAGAAATAAACACATTTGTCAAATGGAGTCAAATTGAAGCAAAACACATTGTTGGAGTGTCAGAATGCATAGATAGAAGGCAAATAAGCGTTCCATGGCTTTATTTCGCTTAGTTGCTTACTCTTGAGTAGAACTGCATATTCACTCCAGGAATAAGCACATTTGTCAAATGAGTCAAATTGAAGCAAAACACATTGTTGGAGTGTCAGAATGCATAGATAGAAGGCAAATGAGCGTTCCATGGCTTTATTTCGCTTAGTTGCTTACTCTTGAGTAGAACTGCATATTCACTCCAGGAATAAACACATTTGTCAAATGAGTCAAATTGAAGCAAAACACATTGTTGGAGTGTCAGAATGCATAGATAGAAGGCAAATAAGCGTTCCATGGCTTTATTTCGCTTAGTTGCTTACTCTTGAGTAGAACTGCATATTCATTCCAGGAATAAGCACATTTGTCAAATGAGTCAAATTGAAGCAAAACACATTGTTGGAGTGTCAGAATGCATAGATAGAAGGCAAATAAGCGTTCCACGGCTTTATTTCGCTTAGTTGCTTACTCTTGAGTAGAACTGCATATTCACTCCAGGAATAAACACATTTGTCAAATGAGTCAAATTGAAGCAAAACACATTGTTGGAGTGTCAGAATGCATTGATAGAAGGCAAATAAGCGTTCCATGGCTTTATTTCGCTTAGTTGCTTACTCTTGAGTAGAACTGCATATTCATTCCAGGAATAAGCACATTTGTCAAATGAGTCAAATTGAAGCAAAACACATTGTTGGAGTGTCAGAATGCATAGATAGAAGGCAAATAAGCGTTCCATGGCTTTATTTCGCTTAGTTGCTTACTCTTGAGTAGAACTGCATATTCACTCCAGGAATAAACACATTTGTCAAATGAGTCAAATTGAAGCAAAACACATTGTTGGAGTGTCAGAATGCATAGATAGAAGGCAAATAAGCGTTCCATGGCTTTATTTCGCTTAGTTGCTTACTCTTGAGTAGAACTGCATATTCACTCCAGGAATAAACACATTTGTCAAATGAGTCAAATTGAAGCAGAACACATTGTTGGAGTGTCAGAATGCATAGATAGAAGGCAAATAAGCGTTCCATGGCTTTATTTCGTTTAATTGCTTACTCTTGAGTAGAAGTGCATATTCACTCCAGGAATACGCACCTTTGTCAAATGAGTCAAATTGAAGCAAAACACATTGTTGGAGTGTCAGAATGCATAGATAGAAGGCAAATGAGCGTTCCATGGCTTTATTTCGCTTAGTTGCTTAGTCTTGAGTAGAACTGCATGTTCACTCCAGGAATAAGCACATATGTTAAATGAGTCAAATTGAAGCAAAACACATTGTTGGAGTGTCAGAATGCATAGATAGAAGGCAAATGAGCGTTCCATGGCTTTATTTCGCTTAGTTGCTTACTCTTGAGTAGAACTGCATATTCATTCCAGGAATAAGCACATTTGTCAAATGAGTCAAATTGAAGCAGAACACATTGTTGGAGTGTCAGAATGCATAGATAGAAGGCAATTAAGCGTTCCACGGCTTTATTTCGCTTAGTTGCTTACTCTTGAGTAGAACTGCATATTCACTCCAGAAATAAACACATTTGTCAAATGGAGTCAAATTGAAGCAAAACACATTGTTGGAGTGTCAGAATGCATAGATAGAAGGCAAATAAGCGTTCCATGGCTTTATTTCGCTTAGTTGCTTACTCTTGAGTAGAACTGCATATTCACTCCAGGAATAAGCACATTTGTCAAATGAGTCAAATTGAAGCAAAACACATTGGTGGAGTGTCAGAATGCATAGATAGAAGGCAAATGAGCGTTCCATGGCTTTATTTCGCTTAGTTGCTTACTCTTGAGTAGAACTGCATATTCACTCCAGGAATAAACACATTTGTCAAATGAGTCAAATTGAAGCAAAACACATTGTTGGAGTGTCAGAATGCATAGATAGAAGGCAAATAAGCGTTCCATGGCTTTATTTCGCTTAGTTGCTTACTCTTGAGTAGAACTGCATATTCACTCCAGGAATAAGCACATTTGTAAAATGCGTCAAATTGAAGCAAAACACATTGTTGGAGTGTCAGAATGCATAGATAGATGGCAAATAAGCGTTCCATGGCTTTATTTCGCTTAGTTGCTTACTCTTGAATAGAACTGCATATTCACTCCAGGAATACGCACCTTTGTCAAATGAGTCAAATTGAAGCAAAACACATTGTTGGAGTGTCAGAATGCATAGATAGAAGGCAAATGAGCGTTCCATGGCTTTATTTCGCTTAGTTGCTTACTCTTGAGTAGAACTGCATATTCACTCCAGGAATACGCACCTTTGTTAAATGAGTCAAATTGAAGCAAAACACATTGTTGGAGTGTCAGAATGCATAGATAGAAGGCAAATAAGCGTTCCATGGCTTTATTTCGCTTAGTTGCTTACTCTTGAGTAGAACTGCATATTCACTCCAGGAATACGCACCTTTGTCAAATGAGTCAAATTGAAGCAAAACACATTGTTGGAGTGTCAGAATGCATAGATAGAAGGCAAATAAGCGTTCCATGGCTTTATTTCGCTTAGTTGCTTACTCTTGAGTAGAACTGCATATTCACTCCAGGAATAAGCACCTTTGTAAAATGAGTCAAATTGAAGCAAAACACATTGTTGGAATGTCAGAATGCATAGATAGAAGGCGAATAAGCGTTCCATGGCTTTATTTCGCTTAGTTGCTTACTCTTGAGTAGAACTGCATATTCACTCCAGGAATAAGCACATTTGTAAAATGCGTCAAATTGAAGCAAAACACATTGTTGGAGTGTCAGAATGCATAGATAGATGGCAAATAAGCGTTCCATGGCTTTATTTCGCTTAGTTGCTTACTCTTGAATAGAACTGCATATTCACTCCAGGAATACGCACCTTTGTCAAATGAGTCAAATTGAAGCAAAACACATTGTTGGAGTGTCAGAATGCATAGATAGAAGGCAAATGAGCGTTCCATGGCTTTATTTCGCTTAGTTGCTTACTCTTGAGTAGAACTGCATATTCACTCCAGGAATACGCACCTTTGTTAAATGAGTCAAATTGAAGCAAAACACATTGTTGGAGTGTCAGAATGCATAGATAGAAGGCAAATAAGCGTTCCATGGCTTTATTTCGCTTAGTTGCTTACTCTTGAGTAGAACTGCATATTCACTCCAGGAATACGCACCTTTGTCAAATGAATCAAATTGAAGCAAAACACATTGTTGGAGTGTCAGAATGCATATAGAAGGTAAATGAGCGTTCCATGGCTTTATTTCGCTTAGTTGCTTACTCTTGAGTAGAACTGCATATTCACTCCAGGAATAAGCACCTTTGTCAAATGAGTCAAATTGAAGCAGAACACATTGTTGGAGTGTCAGAATGCATAGATAGAAGGCAAATAAGCGTTCCATGGCTTTATTTCGCTTAGTTGCTTACTCTTGAGTAGAAGTGCATATTCACTCCAGGAATACGGACCTTTGTCAAATGTGTCAAATTGAAGCAAAACACATTGTTGGAGTGTCAGAATGCATAGATAGAAGGCAAATAAGCGTTCCATGGCTTTATTTCGCTTAGTTGCTTACTCTTGAGTAGAACTGCATATTCATTCCAGGAATAAGCACATTTGTCAAATGAGTCAAATTGAAGCAAAACACATTGTTGGAGTGTCAGAATGCATAGATAGAAGGCAAATAAGCGTTCCATGGCTTTATTTCGCTTAGTTGCTTACTCTTGAGTAGAACTGCATATTCACTCCAGGAATAAACACATTTGTCAAATGAGTCAAATTGAAGCAAAACACATTGTTGGAGTGTCAGAATGCATAGATAGAAGGCAAATAAGCGTTCCATGGCTTTATTTCGCTTAGTTGCTTACTCTTGAGTAGAACTGCATATTCACTCCAGGAATAAACACATTTGTCAAATGAGTCAAATTGAAGCAGAACACATTGTTGGAGTGTCAGAATGCATAGATAGAAGGCAAATAAGCGTTCCATGGCTTTATTTCGTTTAATTGCTTACTCTTGAGTAGAAGTGCATATTCACTCCAGGAATACGCACCTTTGTCAAATGAGTCAAATTGAAGCAAAACACATTGTTGGAGTGTCAGAATGCATAGATAGAAGGCAAATGAGCGTTCCATGGCTTTATTTCGCTTAGTTGCTTACTCTTGAGTAGAACTGCATATTCATTCCAGGAATAAGCACATTTGTCAAATGAGTCAAATTGAAGCAAAACACATTGTTGGAGTGTCAGAATGCATAGATAGAAGGCAAATGAGCGTTCCATGGCTTTATTTCGCTTAGTTGCTTACTCTTGAGTAGAACTGCATATTCATTCCAGGAATAAGCACATTTGTCAAATGAGTCAAATTGAAGCAGAACACATTGTTGGAGTGTCAGAATGCATAGATAGAAGGCAATTAAGCGTTCCATGGCTTTATTTCGCTTAGTTGCTTACTCTTGAGTAGAACTGCATATTCACTCCAGGAATAAGCACATTTGTCAAATGAGTCAAATTGAAGCAAAACACATTGTTGGAGTGTCAGAATGCATAGATAGAAGGCAAATGAGCGTTCCATGGCTTTATTTCGCTTAGTTGCTTACTCTTGAGTAGAACTGCATATTCACTCCAGGAATAAACACATTTGTCAAATGAGTCAAATTGAAGCAAAACACATTGTTGGAGTGTCAGAATGCATAGATAGAAGGCAAATAAGCGTTCCATGGCTTTATTTCGCTTAGTTGCTTACTCTTGAGTAGAACTGCATATTCACTCCAGGAATAAGCACATTTGTAAAATGCGTCAAATTGAAGCAAAACACATTGTTGGAGTGTCAGAATGCATAGATAGATGGCAAATAAGAGTTCCATGGCTTTATTTCGCTTAGTTGCTTACTCTTGAATAGAACTGCATATTCACTCCAGGAATACGCACCTTTGTCAAATGAGTCAAATTGAAGCAAAACACATTGTTGGAGTGTCAGAATGCATAGATAGAAGGCAAATGAGCGTTCCATGGCTTTATTTCGCTTAGTTGCTTACTCTTGAGTAGAACTGCATATTCACTCCAGGAATACGCACCTTTGTTAAATGAGTCAAATTGAAGCAAAACACATTGTTGGAGTGTCAGAATGCATAGATAGAAGGCAAATAAGCGTTCCATGGCTTTATTTCGCTTAGTTGCTTACTCTTGAGTAGAACTGCATATTCACTCCAGGAATAAGCACATTTGTCAAATGAGAGCACATTTGTCAAATGAGTCAAATTGAAGAAAAACACATTGTTAGAGTGTCAGAATGCATAGATAGAAGGCAAATAAGCGTTCCATGGCTTTATTTCGCTTAGTTGCTTACTCTTGAGTAGAACTGCATATTCACTCCAGGAATAAACACATTTGTCAAATGAGTCAAATTGAAGCAAAACACATTGTTGGAGTGTCAGAATGCATAGATAGAAGGCAAATAAGCGTTCCATGGCTTTATTTCGCTTAGTTGCTTACTCTTGAGTAGAACTGCATATTCACTCCAGGAATACGCACCTTTGTCAAATGAGTCAAATTGAAGCAAAACACATTGTTGGAGTGTCAGAATGCATAGATAGAAGGCGAATAAGCGTTCCATGGCTTTATTTCGCTTAGTTGCTTACTCTTGAGTAGAAGTGCATATTCACTCCAGGAATACGCACCTTTGTCAAATGAGTCAAATTGAAGCAAAACACATTGTTGGAGTGTCAGAATGCATAGATAGAAGGCAAATAAGCGTTCCATGGCTTTATTTCGCTTAGTTGCTTACTCTTGAGTAGAACTGCATATTCATTCCAGGAATAAGCACATTTGTCAAATGAGTCAAATTGAAGCAAAACACATTGTTGGAGTGTCAGAATGCATAGATAGAAGGCAAATAAGCGTTCCACGGCTTTATTTCGCTTAGTTGCTTACTCTTGAGTAGAACTGCATATTCACTCCAGGAATAAACACCTTTGTTAAATGAGTCAAATTGAAGCAAAACACATTGTTGGAGTGTCAGAATGCATAGATAGAAGGCAAATAAGCGTTCCATGGCTTTATTTCGCTTAGTTGCTTACTCTTGAGTAGAACTGCATATTCACTCCAGAAATAAACACATTTGTCAAATGGAGTCAAATTGAAGCAAAACACATTGTTGGAGTGTCAGAATGCATAGATAGAAGGCAAATAAGCGTTCCATGGCTTTATTTCGCTTAGTTGCTTACTCTTGAGTAGAACTGCATATTCACTCCAGGAATACGCACCTTTGTCAAATGAGTCAAATTGAAGCAAAACACATTGTTGGAGTGTCAGAATGCATAGATAGAAGGCAAATAAGCGTTCCATGGCTTTATTTCGCTTAGTTGCTTACTCTTGAGTAGAACTGCATATTCACTCCAGGAATAAACACATTTGTCAAATGAGTCAAATTGAAGCAAAACACATTGTTGGAGTGTCAGAATGCATAGATAGAAGGCAAATAAGCGTTCCATGGCTTTATTTCGCTTAGTTGCTTACTCTTGAGTAGAACTGCATATTCACTCCAGGAATAAACACATTTGTCAAATGAGTCAAATTGAAGCAAAACACATTGTTGGAGTGTCAGAATGCATAGATAGAAGGCAAATAAGCGGTCCATGGCTTTATTTCGCTTAGTTGCTTACTCTTGAGTAGAACTGCATATTCACTCCAGGAATACGCACCTTTGTCAAATGAGTCAAATTGAAGCAAAACACATTGTTGGAGTGTCAGAATGCATAGATCGAAGGCAAATGAGCGTTCCATGGCTTTATTTCGCTTAGTTGCTTACTCTTGAGTAGAACTGCATATTCACTCCAGGAATACGCACTTGTCAAATGAGTCAAATTGAAGCAAAACACATTGTTGGAGTGTCAGAATGCATAGATAGAAGGCAAATAAGCGTTCCATGGCTTTATTTCGCTTAGTTGCTTACTCTTGAGTAGAACTGCATATTCACTCCAGGAATAAGCACATTTGTCAAATGAGTCAAATTGAAGCAAAACACATTGTTGGAGTGTCAGAATGCATAGATAGAAGGCAAATAAGCGTTCCATGGCTTTATTTCGCTTAGTTGCTTACTCTTGAGTAGAACTGCATATTCACTCTAGGAATAAACACATTTGTCAAATGAGTCAAATTGAAGCAAAACACATTGTTGGAGTGTCAGAATGCATAGATAGAAGGCAAATAAGCGTTCCATGGCTTTATTTCGCTTAGTTGCTTACTCTTGAGTAGAACTGCATATTCACTCCAGGAATACGCACCTTTGTCAAATGAGTCAAATTGAAGCAAAACACATTGTTGGAATGTCAGCATGCATAGATAGAAGGCAAATAAGCGTTCCATGGCTTTATTTCGCTTAGTTGCTTACTCTTGAGTAGAACTGCATATTCACTCCAGGAATAATCACATTTGTCAAATGAGTCAAATTGAAGCAAAACACATTGTTGGAGTGTCAGAATGCATAGATAGAAGGCAAATAAGCGTTCCATGGCTTTATTTCGCTTAGTTGCTTACTCTTGAGTAGAACTGCATATTCACTCCAGGAATAAGCACATTTGTAAAATGAGTCAAATTGAAGCAAAACACATTGTTGGAGTGTCAGAATGCATAGATAGATGGCAAATAAGCGTTCCATGGCTTTATTTCGCTTAGTTGCTTACTCTTGAGTAGAACTGCATATTCACTCCAGGAATACGCACCTTTGTCAAATGAGTCAAATTGAAGCAAAACACATTGTTGGAGTGTCAGAATGCATAGATAGAAGGCAAATGAGCGTTCCATGGCTTTATTTCGCTTAGTTGCTTACTCTTGAGTAGAACTGCATATTCACTCCAGGAATACGCACCTTTGTCAAATGAGTCAAATTGAAGCAAAACACATTGTTGGAGTGTCAGAATGCATAGATAGAAGGCAAATAAGCGTTCCATGGCTTTATTTCGCTTAGTTGCTTACTCTTGAGTAGAACTGCATATTCACTCCAGGAATAAGCACATTTGTCAAATGAGTCAAATTGAAGCAAAACACATTGTTGGAGTGTCAGAATGCATAGATAGAAGGCAAATAAGCGTTCCATGGCTTTATTTCGCTTAGTTGCTTACTCTTGAGTAGAACTGCATATTCACTCCAGGAATAAACACATTTGTCAAATGAGTCAAATTGAAGCAAAACACATTGTTGGAGTGTCAGAATGCATAGATAGAAGGCAAATAAGCGTTCCATGGCTTTATTTCGCTTAGTTGCTTACTCTTGAGTAGAACTGCATATTCACTCCAGGAATACGCACCTTTGTCAAATGAGTCAAATTGAAGCAAAACACATTGTTGGAGTGTCAGAATGCATAGATCGAAGGCAAATGAGCGTTCCATGGCTTTATTTCGCTTAGTTGCTTACTCTTGAGTAGAACTGCATATTCACTCCAGGAATACGCACTTGTCAAATGAGTCAAATTGAAGCAAAACACATTGTTGGAGTGTCAGAATGCATAGATAGAAGGCAAATAAGCGTTCCATGGCTTTATTTCGCTTAGTTGCTTACTCTTGAGTAGAACTGCATATTCACTCCAGGAATAAGCACATTTGTCAAATGAGTCAAATTGAAGCAAAACACATTGTTGGAGTGTCAGAATGCATAGATAGAAGGCAAATAAGCGTTCCATGGCTTTATTTCGCTTAGTTGCTTACTCTTGAGTAGAACTGCATATTCACTCCAGGAATAAACACATTTGTCAAATGAGTCAAATTGAAGCAAAACACATTGTTGGAGTGTCAGAATGCATAGATAGAAGGCAAATAAGCGTTCCATGGCTTTATTTCGCTTAGTTGCTTACTCTTGAGTAGAACTGCATATTCACTCCAGGAATACGCACCTTTGTCAAATGAGTCAAATTGAAGCAAAACACATTGTTGGAATGTCAGAATGCATAGATAGAAGGCGAATAAGCGTTCCATGGCTTTATTTCGCTTAGTTGCTTACTCTTGAGTAGAACTGCATATTCACTCCAGGAATAATCACATTTGTCAAATGAGTCAAATTGAAGCAAAACACATTGTTGGAGTGTCAGAATGCATAGATAGAAGGCAAATAAGCGTTCCATGGCTTTATTTCGCTTAGTTGCTTACTCTTGAGTAGAACTGCATATTCACTCCAGGAATAAGCACATTTGTAAAATGAGTCAAATTGAAGCAAAACACATTGTTGGAGTGTCAGAATGCATAGATAGATGGCAAATAAGCGTTCCATGGCTTTATTTCGCTTAGTTGCTTACTCTTGAGTAGAACTGCATATTCACTCCAGGAATACGCACCTTTGTCAAATGAGTCAAATTGAAGCAAAACACATTGTTGGAGTGTCAGAATGCATAGATAGAAGGCAAATGAGCGTTCCATGGCTTTATTTCGCTTAGTTGCTTACTCTTGAGTAGAACTGCATATTCACTCCAGGAATACGCACCTTTGTCAAATGAGTCAAATTGAAGCAAAACACATTGTTGGAGTGTCAGAATGCATAGATAGAAGGCAAATAAGCGTTCCATGGCTTTATTTCGCTTAGTTGCTTACTCTTGAGTAGAACTGCATATTCACTCCAGGAATAAGCACATTTGTCAAATGAGTCAAATTGAAGCAAAACACATTGTTGGAGTGTCAGAATGCATAGATAGAAGGCAAATAAGCGTTCCATGGCTTTATTTCGCTTAGTTGCTTACTCTTGAGTAGAACTGCATATTCACTCCAGGAATACGCACCTTTGTCAAATGAGTCAAATTGAAGCAAAACACATTGTTGGAGTGTCAGAATGCATAGATAGAAGGCAAATAAGCGTTCCATGGCTTTATTTCGCTTAGTTGCTTACTCTTGAGTAGAACTGCATATTCACTCCAGGAATAAACACATTTGTCAAATGAGTCAAATTGAAGCAAAACACATTGTTGGAGTGTCAGAATGCATAGATAGAAGGCAAACAAGCGTTCCATGGCTTTATTTCGCTTAGTTGCTTACTCTTGAGTAGAACTGCATATTCACTCCAGGAATACGCACCTTTGTCAAATGAGTCAAATTGAAGCAAAACACATTGTTGGAATGTCAGAATGCATAGATAGAAGGCAAATAAGCGTTCCATGGCTTTATTTCGCTTAGTTGCTTACTCTTGAGTAGAACTGCATATTCACTCCAGGAATAATCACATTTGTCAAATGAGTCAAATTGAAGCAAAACACATTGTTGGAGTGTCAGAATGCATAGATAGAAGGCAAATAAGCGTTCCATGGCTTTATTTCGCTTAGTTGCTTACTCTTGAGTAGAACTGCATATTCACTCCAGGAATAAGCACATTTGTAAAATGAGTCAAATTGAAGCAAAACACATTGTTGGAGTGTCAGAATGCATAGATAGAAGGCAAATGAGCGTTCCATGGCTTTATTTCGCTTAGTTGCTTACTCTTGAGTAGAACTGCATATTCACTCCAGGAATACGCACCTTTGTCAAATGAGTCAAATTGAAGCAAAACACATTGTTGGAGTGTCAGAATGCATAGATAGAAGGCAAATAAGCGTTCCATGGCTTTATTTCGCTTAGTTGCTTACTCTTGAGTAGAACTGCATATTCACTCCAGGAATAAGCACATTTGTAAAATGCGTCAAATTGAAGCAAAACACATTGTTGGAGTGTCAGAATGCATAGATAGATGGCAAATAAGAGTTCCATGGCTTTATTTCGCTTAGTTGCTTACTCTTGAATAGAACTGCATATTCACTCCAGGAATACGCACCTTTGTCAAATGAGTCAAATTGAAGCAAAACACATTGTTGGAGTGTCAGAATGCATAGATAGAAGGCAAATGAGCGTTCCATGGCTTTATTTCGCTTAGTTGCTTACTCTTGAGTAGAACTGCATATTCACTCCAGGAATACGCACCTTTGTTAAATGAGTCAAATTGAAGCAAAACACATTGTTGGAGTGTCAGAATGCATAGATAGAAGGCAAATAAGCGTTCCATGGCTTTATTTCGCTTAGTTGCTTACTCTTGAGTAGAACTGCATATTCACTCCAGGAATAAGCACATTTGTCAAATGAGAGCACATTTGTCAAATGAGTCAAATTGAAGAAAAACACATTGTTAGAGTGTCAGAATGCATAGATAGAAGGCAAATAAGCGTTCCATGGCTTTATTTCGCTTAGTTGCTTACTCTTGAGTAGAACTGCATATTCACTCCAGGAATAAACACATTTGTCAAATGAGTCAAATTGAAGCAAAACACATTGTTGGAGTGTCAGAATGCATAGATAGAAGGCAAATAAGCGTTCCATGGCTTTATTTCGCTTAGTTGCTTACTCTTGAGTAGAACTGCATATTCACTCCAGGAATACGCACCTTTGTCAAATGAGTCAAATTGAAGCAAAACACATTGTTGGAGTGTCAGAATGCATAGATAGAAGGCGAATAAGCGTTCCATGGCTTTATTTCGCTTAGTTGCTTACTCTTGAGTAGAAGTGCATATTCACTCCAGGAATACGCACCTTTGTCAAATGAGTCAAATTGAAGCAAAACACATTGTTGGAGTGTCAGAATGCATAGATAGAAGGCAAATAAGCGTTCCATGGCTTTATTTCGCTTAGTTGCTTACTCTTGAGTAGAACTGCATATTCATTCCAGGAATAAGCACATTTGTCAAATGAGTCAAATTGAAGCAAAACACATTGTTGGAGTGTCAGAATGCATAGATAGAAGGCAAATAAGCGTTCCACGGCTTTATTTCGCTTAGTTGCTTACTCTTGAGTAGAACTGCATATTCACTCCAGGAATAAACACCTTTGTTAAATGAGTCAAATTGAAGCAAAACACATTGTTGGAGTGTCAGAATGCATAGATAGAAGGCAAATAAGCGTTCCATGGCTTTATTTCGCTTAGTTGCTTACTCTTGAGTAGAACTGCATATTCACTCCAGAAATAAACACATTTGTCAAATGGAGTCAAATTGAAGCAAAACACATTGTTGGAGTGTCAGAATGCATAGATAGAAGGCAAATAAGCGTTCCATGGCTTTATTTCGCTTAGTTGCTTACTCTTGAGTAGAACTGCATATTCACTCCAGGAATACGCACCTTTGTCAAATGAGTCAAATTGAAGCAAAACACATTGTTGGAGTGTCAGAATGCATAGATAGAAGGCAAATAAGCGTTCCATGGCTTTATTTCGCTTAGTTGCTTACTCTTGAGTAGAACTGCATATTCACTCCAGGAATAAACACATTTGTCAAATGAGTCAAATTGAAGCAAAACACATTGTTGGAGTGTCAGAATGCATAGATAGAAGGCAAATAAGCGTTCCATGGCTTTATTTCGCTTAGTTGCTTACTCTTGAGTAGAACTGCATATTCACTCCAGGAATAAACACATTTGTCAAATGAGTCAAATTGAAGCAAAACACATTGTTGGAGTGTCAGAATGCATAGATAGAAGGCAAATAAGCGGTCCATGGCTTTATTTCGCTTAGTTGCTTACTCTTGAGTAGAACTGCATATTCACTCCAGGAATACGCACCTTTGTCAAATGAGTCAAATTGAAGCAAAACACATTGTTGGAGTGTCAGAATGCATAGATCGAAGGCAAATGAGCGTTCCATGGCTTTATTTCGCTTAGTTGCTTACTCTTGAGTAGAACTGCATATTCACTCCAGGAATACGCACTTGTCAAATGAGTCAAATTGAAGCAAAACACATTGTTGGAGTGTCAGAATGCATAGATAGAAGGCAAATAAGCGTTCCATGGCTTTATTTCGCTTAGTTGCTTACTCTTGAGTAGAACTGCATATTCACTCCAGGAATAAGCACATTTGTCAAATGAGTCAAATTGAAGCAAAACACATTGTTGGAGTGTCAGAATGCATAGATAGAAGGCAAATAAGCGTTCCATGGCTTTATTTCGCTTAGTTGCTTACTCTTGAGTAGAACTGCATATTCACTCTAGGAATAAACACATTTGTCAAATGAGTCAAATTGAAGCAAAACACATTGTTGGAGTGTCAGAATGCATAGATAGAAGGCAAATAAGCGTTCCATGGCTTTATTTCGCTTAGTTGCTTACTCTTGAGTAGAACTGCATATTCACTCCAGGAATACGCACCTTTGTCAAATGAGTCAAATTGAAGCAAAACACATTGTTGGAATGTCAGCATGCATAGATAGAAGGCAAATAAGCGTTCCATGGCTTTATTTCGCTTAGTTGCTTACTCTTGAGTAGAACTGCATATTCACTCCAGGAATAATCACATTTGTCAAATGAGTCAAATTGAAGCAAAACACATTGTTGGAGTGTCAGAATGCATAGATAGAAGGCAAATAAGCGTTCCATGGCTTTATTTCGCTTAGTTGCTTACTCTTGAGTAGAACTGCATATTCACTCCAGGAATAAGCACATTTGTAAAATGAGTCAAATTGAAGCAAAACACATTGTTGGAGTGTCAGAATGCATAGATAGAAGGCAAATAAGCGTTCCATGGCTTTATTTCGCTTAGTTGCTAACTCTTGAGTAGAACTGCATATTCACTCCAGGAATACGCACCTTTGTCAAATGAGTCAAATTGAAGCAAAACACATTGTTGGAGTGTCAGAATGCATAGATAGAAGGCAAATAAGCGTTCCATGGCTTTATTTCGCTTAGTTGCTTACTCTTGAGTAGAACTGCATATTCACTCCAGGAATAAGCACATTTGTCAAATGAGTCAAATTGAAGCAAAACACATTGTTGGAGTGTCAGAATGCATAGATAGAAGGCAAATAAGCGTTCCACGGCTTTATTTCGCTTAGTTGCTTACTCTTGAGTAGAACTGCATATTCACTCCAGGAATAAACACCTTTGTTAAATGAGTCAAATTGAAGCAAAACACATTGTTGGAGTGTCAGAATGCATAGATAGAAGGCAAATAAGCGTTCCATGGCTTTATTTCGCTTAGTTGCTTACTCTTGAGTAGAACTGCATATTCACTCCAGAAATAAACACATTTGTCAAATGGAGTCAAATTGAAGCAAAACACATTGTTGGAGTGTCAGAATGCATAGATAGAAGGCAAATAAGCGTTCCATGGCTTTATTTCGCTTAGTTGCTTACTCTTGAGTAGAACTGCATATTCACTCCAGGAATAAGCACCTTTGTCAAATGAGTCAAATTGAAGCAAAACACATTGTTGGAGTGTCAGAATGCATAGATAGAAGGCAAATGAGCGTTCCATGGCTTTATTTCGCTTAGTTGCTAACTCTTGAGTAGAACTGCATATTCACTCCAGGAATACGCACCTTTGTCAAATGAGTCAAATTGAAGCAAAACACATTGTTGGAGTGTCAGAATGCATAGATAGAAGGCAAATAAGCGTTCCATGGCTTTATTTCGCTTAGTTGCTTACTCTTGAGTAGAACTGCATATTCACTCCAGGAATAAGCACATTTGTCAAATGAGTCAAATTGAAGCAAAACACATTGTTGGAGTGTCAGAATGCATAGATAGAAGGCAAATAAGCGTTCCACGGCTTTATTTCGCTTAGTTGCTTACTCTTGAGTAGAACTGCATATTCACTCCAGGAATAAACACCTTTGTTAAATGAGTCAAATTGAAGCAAAACACATTGTTGGAGTGTCAGAATGCATAGATAGAAGGCAAATAAGCGTTCCATGGCTTTATTTCGCTTAGTTGCTTACTCTTGAGTAGAACTGCATATTCACTCCAGAAATAAACACATTTGTCAAATGGAGTCAAATTGAAGCAAAACACATTGTTGGAGTGTCAGAATGCATAGATAGAAGGCAAATAAGCGTTCCATGGCTTTATTTCGCTTAGTTGCTTACTCTTGAGTAGAACTGCATATTCACTCCAGGAATAAGCACATTTGTCAAATGAGTCGAATTGAAGCAAAACACATTGTTGGAGTGTCAGAATGCATAGATAGAAGGCAAATAAGCGTTCCATGGCTTTATTTCGCTTAGTTGCTTACTCTTGAGTAGAACTGCATATTCACTCCAGGAATAAACACATTTGTCAAATGAGTCAAATTGAAGCAAAACACATTGTTGGAGTGTCAGAATGCATATATAGAAGGCAAATAAGCGTTCCATGGCTTTATTTCGCTTAGTTGCTTACTCTTGAGTAGAACTGCATATTCACTCCAGGAATAAGCACATTTGTAAAATGAGTCAAATTGAAGCAAAACACATTGTTGGAGTGTCAGAATGCATAGATAGAAGGCAAATGAGCGTTCCATGGCTTTATTTCGCTTAGTTGCTTACTCTTGAGTAGAACTGCATATTCACTCCAGGAATACGCACCTTTGTCAAATGAGTCAAATTGAAGCAAAACACATTGTTGGAGTGTCAGAATGCATAGATAGAAGGCAAATAAGCGTTCCATGGCTTTATTTCGCTTAGTTGCTTACTCTTGAGTAGAACTGCATATTCACTCCAGGAATAAGCACATTTGTCAAATGAGTCAAATTGAAGCAAAACACATTGTTGGAGTGTCAGAATGCATAGATAGAAGGCAAATAAGCGTTCCATGGCTTTATTTCGCTTAGTTGCTTACTCTTGAGTAGAACTGCATATTCACTCCAGGAATAAACACATTTGTCAAATGAGTCAAATTGAAGCAAAACACATTGTTGGAGTGTCAGAATGCATAGATAGAAGGCAAATAAGCGTTCCATGGCTTTATTTCGCTTAGTTGCTTACTCTTGAGTAGAACTGCATATTCACTCCAGGAATACGCACCTTTGTCAAATGAGTCAAATTGAAGCAAAACACATTGTTGGAGTGTCAGAATGCATAGATAGAAGGCAAATGAGCGTTCCATGGCTTTATTTCGCTTAGTTGCTTACTCTTGAGTAGAACTGCATATTCACTCCAGGAATACGCACTTGTCAAATGAGTCAAATTGAAGCAAAACACATTGTTGGAGTGTCAGAATGCATAGATAGAAGGCAAATAAGCGTTCCATGGCTTTATTTCGCTTAGTTGCTTACTCTTGAGTAGAACTGCATATTCACTCCAGGAATAAGCACATTTGTCAAATGAGTCAAATTGAAGCAAAACACATTGTTGGAGTGTCAGAATGCATAGATAGAAGGCAAATAAGCGTTCCATGGCTTTATTTCGCTTAGTTGCTTACTCTTGAGTAGAACTGCATATTCACTCCAGGAATAAACACATTTGTCAAATGAGTCAAATTGAAGCAAAACACATTGTTGGAGTGTCAGAATGCATAGATAGAAGGCAAATAAGCGTTCCACGGCTTTATTTCGCTTAGTTGCTTACTCTTGAGTAGAACTGCATATTCACTCCAGGAATAAACACCTTTGTTAAATGAGTCAAATTGAAGCAAAACACATTGTTGGAGTGTCAGAATGCATAGATAGAAGGCAAATAAGCGTTCCATGGCTTTATTTCGCTTAGTTGCTTACTCTTGAGTAGAACTGCATATTCACTCCAGAAATAAACACATTTGTCAAATGGAGTCAAATTGAAGCAAAACACATTGTTGGAGTGTCAGAATGCATAGATAGAAGGCAAATAAGCGTTCCATGGCTTTATTTCGCTTAGTTGCTTACTCTTGAGTAGAACTGCATATTCACTCCAGGAATAAGCACATTTGTCAAATGAGTCGAATTGAAGCAAAACACATTGTTGGAGTGTCAGAATGCATAGATAGAAGGCAAATAAGCGTTCCATGGCTTTATTTCGCTTAGTTGCTTACTCTTGAGTAGAACTGCATATTCACTCCAGGAATAAACACATTTGTCAAATGAGTCAAATTGAAGCAAAACACATTGTTGGAGTGTCAGAATGCATATATAGAAGGCAAATAAGCGTTCCATGGCTTTATTTCGCTTAGTTGCTTACTCTTGAGTAGAACTGCATATTCACTCCAGGAATAAGCACATTTGTCAAATGAGTCAAATTGAAGCAGAACACATTGTTGGAGTGTCAGAATGCATAGATAGAAGGCAAATGAGCGTTCCATGGCTTTATTTCGCTTAGTTGCTTACTCTTGAGTAGAACTGCATATTCACTCCAGGAATACGCACCTTTGTCAAATGAGTCAAATTGAAGCAAAACACATTGTTGGAGTGTCAGAATGCATAGATAGAAGGCAAATAAGCGTTCCATGGCTTTATTTCGCTTAGTTGCTTACTCTTGAGTAGAACTGCATATTCACTCCAGGAATAAGCACATTTGTCAAATGAGTCAAATTGAAGCAAAACACATTGTTGGAGTGTCAGAATGCATAGATAGAAGGCAAATAAGCGTTCCATGGCTTTATTTCGCTTAGTTGCTTACTCTTGAGTAGAACTGCATATTCACTCCAGGAATAAACACATTTGTCAAATGAGTCAAATTGAAGCAAAACACATTGTTGGAGTGTCAGAATGCATAGATAGAAGGCAAATAAGCGTTCCATGGCTTTATTTCGCTTAGTTGCTTACTCTTGAGTAGAACTGCATATTCACTCCAGGAATACGCACCTTTGTCAAATGAGTCAAATTGAAGCAAAACACATTGTTGGAGTGTCAGAATGCATAGATAGAAGGCAAATGAGCGTTCCATGGCTTTATTTCGCTTAGTTGCTAACTCTTGAGTAGAACTGCATATTCACTCCAGGAATACGCACCTTTGTCAAATGAGTCAAATTGAAGCAAAACACATTGTTGGAGTGTCAGAATGCATAGATAGAAGGCAAATAAGCGTTCCATGGCTTTATTTCGCTTAGTTGCTTACTCTTGAGTAGAACTGCATATTCACTCCAGGAATAAGCACATTTGTCAAATGAGTCAAATTGAAGCAAAACACATTGTTGGAGTGTCAGAATGCATAGATAGAAGGCAAATAAGCGTTCCACGGCTTTATTTCGCTTAGTTGCTTACTCTTGAGTAGAACTGCATATTCACTCCAGGAATAAACACCTTTGTTAAATGAGTCAAATTGAAGCAAAACACATTGTTGGAGTGTCAGAATGCATAGATAGAAGGTAAATAAGCGTTCCATGGCTTTATTTCGCTTAGTTGCTTACTCTTGAGTAGAACTGCATATTCATTCCAGGAATAAGCACATTTGTCAAATGAGTCAAATTGAAGCAAAACACATTGTTGGAGTGTCAGAATGCATAGATAGAAGGCAAATAAGCGTTCCATGGCTTTATTTCGCTTAGTTGCTTACTCTTGAGTAGAACTGCATATTCACTCCAGAAATAAACACATTTGTCAAATGGAGTCAAATTGAAGCAAAACACATTGTTGGAGTGTCAGAATGCATAGATAGAAGGCAAATAAGCGTTCCATGGCTTTATTTCGCTTAGTTGCTTACTCTTGAGTAGAACTGCATATTCACTCCAGGAATAAGCACATTTGTCAAATGAGTCGAATTGAAGCAAAACACATTGTTGGAGTGTCAGAATGCATATATAGAAGGCAAATAAGCGTTCCATGGCTTTATTTCGCTTAGTTGCTTACTCTTGAGTAGAACTGCATATTCACTCCAGGAATAAGCACATTTGTAAAATGAGTCAAATTGAAGCAAAACACATTGTTGGAGTGTCAGAATGCATAGATAGAAGGCAAATGAGCGTTCCATGGCTTTATTTCGCTTAGTTGCTTACTCTTGAGTAGAACTGCATATTCACTCCAGGAATACGCACCTTTGTCAAATGAGTCAAATTGAAGCAAAACACATTGTTGGAGTGTCAGAATGCATAGATAGAAGGCAAATAAGCGTTCCATGGCTTTATTTCGCTTAGTTGCTTACTCTTGAGTAGAACTGCATATTCACTCCAGGAATAAGCACATTTGTCAAATGAGTCAAATTGAAGCAAAACACATTGTTGGAGTGTCAGAATGCATAGATAGAAGGCAAATAAGCGTTCCATGGCTTTATTTCGCTTAGTTGCTTACTCTTGAGTAGAACTGCATATTCACTCCAGGAATAAACACATTTGTCAAATGAGTCAAATTGAAGCAAAACACATTGTTGGAGTGTCAGAATGCATAGATAGAAGGCAAATAAGCGTTCCATGGCTTTATTTCGCTTAGTTGCTTACTCTTGAGTAGAACTGCATATTCACTCCAGGAATACGCACCTTTGTCAAATGAGTCAAATTGAAGCAAAACACATTGTTGGAGTGTCAGAATGCATAGATAGAAGGCAAATGAGCGTTCCATGGCTTTATTTCGCTTAGTTGCTAACTCTTGAGTAGAACTGCATATTCACTCCAGGAATACGCACCTTTGTCAAATGAGTCAAATTGAAGCAAAACACATTGTTGGAGTGTCAGAATGCATAGATAGAAGGCAAATAAGCGTTCCATGGCTTTATTTCGCTTAGTTGCTTACTCTTGAGTAGAACTGCATATTCACTCCAGGAATAAGCACATTTGTCAAATGAGTCAAATTGAAGCAAAACACATTGTTGGAGTGTCAGAATGCATAGATAGAAGGCAAATAAGCGTTCCACGGCTTTATTTCGCTTAGTTGCTTACTCTTGAGTAGAACTGCATATTCACTCCAGGAATAAACACCTTTGTTAAATGAGTCAAATTGAAGCAAAACACATTGTTGGAGTGTCAGAATGCATAGATAGAAGGCAAATAAGCGTTCCATGGCTTTATTTCGCTTAGTTGCTTACTCTTGAGTAGAACTGCATATTCATTCCAGGAATAAGCACATTTGTCAAATGAGTCAAATTGAAGCAAAACACATTGTTGGAGTGTCAGAATGCATAGATAGAAGGCAAATAAGCGTTCCATGGCTTTATTTCGCTTAGTTGCTTACTCTTGAGTAGAACTGCATATTCACTCCAGAAATAAACACATTTGTCAAATGGAGTCAAATTGAAGCAAAACACATTGTTGGAGTGTCAGAATGCATAGATAGAAGGCAAATAAGCGTTCCATGGCTTTATTTCGCTTAGTTGCTTACTCTTGAGTAGAACTGCATATTCACTCCAGGAATAAGCACATTTGTCAAATGAGTCGAATTGAAGCAAAACACATTGTTGGAGTGTCAGAATGCATATATAGAAGGCAAATAAGCGTTCCATGGCTTTATTTCGCTTAGTTGCTTACTCTTGAGTAGAACTGCATATTCACTCCAGGAATAAGCACATTTGTAAAATGAGTCAAATTGAAGCAAAACACATTGTTGGAGTGTCAGAATGCATAGATAGAAGGCAAATGAGCGTTCCATGGCTTTATTTCGCTTAGTTGCTTACTCTTGAGTAGAACTGCATATTCACTCCAGGAATACGCACCTTTGTCAAATGAGTCAAATTGAAGCAAAACACATTGTTGGAGTGTCAGAATGCATAGATAGAAGGCAAATAAGCGTTCCATGGCTTTATTTCGCTTAGTTGCTTACTCTTGAGTAGAACTGCATATTCACTCCAGGAATAAGCACATTTGTCAAATGAGTCAAATTGAAGCAAAACACATTGTTGGAGTGTCAGAATGCATAGATAGAAGGCAAATAAGCGTTCCATGGCTTTATTTCGCTTAGTTGCTTACTCTTGAGTAGAACTGCATATTCACTCCAGGAATAAACACATTTGTCAAATGAGTCAAATTGAAGCAAAACACATTGTTGGAGTGTCAGAATGCATAGATAGAAGGCAAATAAGCGTTCCATGGCTTTATTTCGCTTAGTTGCTTACTCTTGAGTAGAACTGCATATTCACTCCAGGAATACGCACCTTTGTCAAATGAGTCAAATTGAAGCAAAACACATTGTTGGAGTGTCAGAATGCATAGATAGAAGGCAAATGAGCGTTCCATGGCTTTATTTCGCTTAGTTGCTAACTCTTGAGTAGAACTGCATATTCACTCCAGGAATACGCACCTTTGTCAAATGAGTCAAATTGAAGCAAAACACATTGTTGGAGTGTCAGAATGCATAGATAGAAGGCAAATAAGCGTTCCATGGCTTTATTTCGCTTAGTTGCTTACTCTTGAGTAGAACTGCATATTCACTCCAGGAATAAGCACATTTGTCAAATGAGTCAAATTGAAGCAAAACACATTGTTGGAGTGTCAGAATGCATAGATAGAAGGCAAATAAGCGTTCCACGGCTTTATTTCGCTTAGTTGCTTACTCTTGAGTAGAACTGCATATTCACTCCAGGAATAAACACCTTTGTTAAATGAGTCAAATTGAAGCAAAACACATTGTTGGAGTGTCAGAATGCATAGATAGAAGGCAAATAAGCGTTCCATGGCTTTATTTCGCTTAGTTGCTTACTCTTGAGTAGAACTGCATATTCATTCCAGGAATAAGCACATTTGTCAAATGAGTCAAATTGAAGCAAAACACATTGTTGGAGTGTCAGAATGCATAGATAGAAGGCAAATAAGCGTTCCATGGCTTTATTTCGCTTAGTTGCTTACTCTTGAGTAGAACTGCATATTCACTCCAGAAATAAACACATTTGTCAAATGGAGTCAAATTGAAGCAAAACACATTGTTGGAGTGTCAGAATGCATAGATAGAAGGCAAATAAGCGTTCCATGGCTTTATTTCGCTTAGTTGCTTACTCTTGAGTAGAACTGCATATTCACTCCAGGAATAAGCACATTTGTCAAATGAGTCGAATTGAAGCAAAACACATTGTTGGAGTGTCAGAATGCATAGATAGAAGGCAAATAAGCGTTCCATGGCTTTATTTCGCTTAGTTGCTTACTCTTGAGTAGAACTGCATATTCACTCCAGGAATAAACACATTTGTCAAATGAGTCAAATTGAAGCAAAACACATTGTTGGAGTGTCAGAATGCATATATAGAAGGCAAATAAGCGTTCCATGGCTTTATTTCGCTTAGTTGCTTACTCTTGAGTAGAACTGCATATTCACTCCAGGAATAAGCACATTTGTAAAATGAGTCAAATTGAAGCAAAACACATTGTTGGAGTGTCAGAATGCATAGATAGAAGGCAAATGAGCGTTCCATGGCTTTATTTCGCTTAGTTGCTTACTCTTGAGTAGAACTGCATATTCACTCCAGGAATACGCACCTTTGTCAAATGAGTCAAATTGAAGCAAAACACATTGTTGGAGTGTCAGAATGCATAGATAGAAGGCAAATAAGCGTTCCATGGCTTTATTTCGCTTAGTTGCTTACTCTTGAGTAGAACTGCATATTCACTCCAGGAATAAGCACATTTGTCAAATGAGTCAAATTGAAGCAAAACACATTGTTGGAGTGTCAGAATGCATAGATAGAAGGCAAATAAGCGTTCCATGGCTTTATTTCGCTTAGTTGCTTACTCTTGAGTAGAACTGCATATTCACTCCAGGAATAAACACATTTGTCAAATGAGTCAAATTGAAGCAAAACACATTGTTGGAGTGTCAGAATGCATAGATAGAAGGCAAATAAGCGTTCCATGGCTTTATTTCGCTTAGTTGCTTACTCTTGAGTAGAACTGCATATTCACTCCAGGAATAAGCACATTTGTCAAATGAGTCAAATTGAAGCAAAACACATTGTTGGAGTGTCAGAATGCATAGATAGAAGGCAAATAAGCGTTCCATGGCTTTATTTCGCTTAGTTGCTTACTCTTGAGTAGAACTGCATATTCACTCCAGGAATAAGCACATTTGTCAAATGAGTCAAATTGAAGCAAAACACATTGTTGGAGTGTCAGAATGCATAGATAGAAGGCAAATAAGCGTTCCACGGCTTTATTTCGCTTAGTTGCTTACTCTTGAGTAGAACTGCATATTCACTCCAGGAATAAACACCTTTGTTAAATGAGTCAAATTGAAGCAAAACACATTGTTGGAGTGTCAGAATGCATAGATAGAAGGCAAATAAGCGTTCCATGGCTTTATTTCGCTTAGTTGCTTACTCTTGAGTAGAACTGCATATTCATTCCAGGAATAAGCACATTTGTCAAATGAGTCAAATTGAAGCAAAACACATTGTTGGAGTGTCAGAATGCATAGATAGAAGGCAAATAAGCGTTCCATGGCTTTATTTCGCTTAGTTGCTTACTCTTGAGTAGAACTGCATATTCACTCCAGAAATAAACACATTTGTCAAATGGAGTCAAATTGAAGCAAAACACATTGTTGGAGTGTCAGAATGCATAGATAGAAGGCAAATAAGCGTTCCATGGCTTTATTTCGCTTAGTTGCTTACTCTTGAGTAGAACTGCATATTCACTCCAGGAATAAGCACATTTGTCAAATGAGTCGAATTGAAGCAAAACACATTGTTGGAGTGTCAGAATGCATATATAGAAGGCAAATAAGCGTTCCATGGCTTTATTTCGCTTAGTTGCTTACTCTTGAGTAGAACTGCATATTCACTCCAGGAATAAGCACATTTGTAAAATGAGTCAAATTGAAGCAAAACACATTGTTGGAGTGTCAGAATGCATAGATAGAAGGCAAATGAGCGTTCCATGGCTTTATTTCGCTTAGTTGCTTACTCTTGAGTAGAACTGCATATTCACTCCAGGAATACGCACCTTTGTCAAATGAGTCAAATTGAAGCAAAACACATTGTTGGAGTGTCCGAATGCATAGATAGAAGGCAAATAAGCGTTCCATGGCTTTATTTCGCTTAGTTGCTTACTCTTGAGTAGAACTGCATATTCACTCCAGGAATAAGCACATTTGTCAAATGAGTCAAATTGAAGCAAAACACATTGTTGGAGTGTCAGAATGCATAGATAGAAGGCAAATAAGCGTTCCATGGCTTTATTTCGCTTAGTTGCTTACTCTTGAGTAGAACTGCATATTCACTCCAGGAATAAACACATTTGTCAAATGAGTCAAATTGAAGCAAAACACATTGTTGGAGTGTCAGAATGCATAGATAGAAGGCAAATAAGCGTTCCATGGCTTTATTTCGCTTAGTTGCTTACTCTTGAGTAGAACTGCATATTCACTCCAGGAATACGCACCTTTGTCAAATGAGTCAAATTGAAGCAAAACACATTGTTGGAGTGTCAGAATGCATAGATAGAAGGCAAATGAGCGTTCCATGGCTTTATTTCGCTTAGTTGCTAACTCTTGAGTAGAACTGCATATTCACTCCAGGAATACGCACCTTTGTCAAATGAGTCAAATTGAAGCAAAACACATTGTTGGAGTGTCAGAATGCATAGATAGAAGGCAAATAAGCGTTCCATGGCTTTATTTCGCTTAGTTGCTTACTCTTGAGTAGAACTGCATATTCACTCCAGGAATAAGCACATTTGTCAAATGAGTCAAATTGAAGCAAAACACATTGTTGGAGTGTCAGAATGCATAGATAGAAGGCAAATAAGCGTTCCATGGCTTTATTTCGCTTAGTTGCTTACTCTTGAGTAGAACTGCATATTCATTCCAGGAATAAGCACCTTTGTCAAATGAGTCAAATTGAAGCAAAACACATTGTTGGAGTGTCAGAATGCATAGATAGAAGGCAAATGAGCGTTCCATGGCTTTATTTCGCTTAGTTGCTTACTCTTGAGTAGAACTGCATATTCACTCCAGGAATAAGCACATTTGTCAAATGAGTCAAATTGAAGCAAAACACATTGTTGGAGTGTCAGAATGCATAGATAGAAGGCAAATAAGCGTTCCACGGCTTTATTTCGCTTAGTTGCTTACTCTTGAGTAGAACTGCATATTCACTCCAGGAATAAACACCTTTGTTAAATGAGTCAAATTGAAGCAAAACACATTGTTGGAGTGTCAGAATGCATAGATAGAAGGCAAATAAGCGTTCCATGGCTTTATTTCGCTTAGTTGCTTACTCTTGAGTAGAACTGCATATTCATTCCAGGAATAAGCACATTTGTCAAATGAGTCAAATTGAAGCAAAACACATTGTTGGAGTGTCAGAATGCATAGATAGAAGGCAAATGAGCGTTCCATGGCTTTATTTCGCTTAGTTGCTAACTCTTGAGTAGAACTGCATATTCACTCCAGGAATACGCACCTTTGTCAAATGAGTCAAATTGAAGCAAAACACATTGTTGGAGTGTCAGAATGCATAGATAGAAGGCAAATAAGCGTTCCATGGCTTTATTTCGCTTAGTTGCTTACTCTTGAGTAGAACTGCATATTCACTCCAGGAATAAGCACATTTGTCAAATGAGTCAAATTGAAGCAAAACACATTGTTGGAGTGTCAGAATGCATAGATAGAAGGCAAATAAGCGTTCCATGGCTTTATTTCGCTTAGTTGCTTACTCTTGAGTAGAACTGCATATTCATTCCAGGAATAAGCACCTTTGTCAAATGAGTCAAATTGAAGCAAAACACATTGTTGGAGTGTCAGAATGCATAGATAGAAGGCAAATGAGCGTTCCATGGCTTTATTTCGCTTAGTTGCTTACTCTTGAGTAGAACTGCATATTCACTCCAGGAATAAGCACATTTGTCAAATGAGTCAAATTGAAGCAAAACACATTGTTGGAGTGTCAGAATGCATAGATAGAAGGCAAATAAGCGTTCCACGGCTTTATTTCGCTTAGTTGCTTACTCTTGAGTAGAACTGCATATTCACTCCAGGAATAAACACCTTTGTTAAATGAGTCAAATTGAAGCAAAACACATTGTTGGAGTGTCAGAATGCATAGATAGAAGGCAAATAAGCGTTCCATGGCTTTATTTCGCTTAGTTGCTTACTCTTGAGTAGAACTGCATATTCATTCCAGGAATAAGCACATTTGTCAAATGAGTCAAATTGAAGCAAAACACATTGTTGGAGTGTCAGAATGCATAGATAGAAGGCAAATAAGCGTTCCATGGCTTTATTTCGCTTAGTTGCTTACTCTTGAGTAGAACTGCATATTCACTCCAGAAATAAACACATTTGTCAAATGGAGTCAAATTGAAGCAAAACACATTGTTGGAGTGTCAGAATGCATAGATAGAAGGCAAATAAGCGTTCCATGGCTTTATTTCGCTTAGTTGCTTACTCTTGAGTAGAACTGCATATTCACTCCAGGAATAAGCACATTTGTCAAATGAGTCGAATTGAAGCAAAACACATTGTTGGAGTGTCAGAATGCATAGATAGAAGGCAAATAAGCGTTCCATGGCTTTATTTCGCTTAGTTGCTTACTCTTGAGTAGAACTGCATATTCACTCCAGGAATAAGCACATTTGTAAAATGAGTCAAATTGAAGCAAAACACATTGTTGGAGTGTCAGAATGCATAGATAGAAGGCAAATGAGCGTTCCATGGCTTTATTTCGCTTAGTTGCTAACTCTTGAGTAGAACTGCATATTCACTCCAGGAATACGCACCTTTGTCAAATGAGTCAAATTGAAGCAAAACACATTGTTGGAGTGTCAGAATGCATAGATAGAAGGCAAATAAGCGTTCCATGGCTTTATTTCGCTTAGTTGCTTACTCTTGAGTAGAACTGCATATTCACTCCAGGAATAAACACATTTGTCAAATGAGTCAAATTGAAGCAAAACACATTGTTGGAGTGTCAGAATGCATAGATAGAAGGCAAATAAGCGTTCCATGGCTTTATTTCGCTTAGTTGCTTACTCTTGAGTAGAACTGCATATTCACTCCAGGAATAAGCACATTTGTCAAATGAGTCAAATTGAAGCAAAACACATTGTTGGAGTGTCAGAATGCATAGATAGAAGGCAAATAAGCGTTCCATGGCTTTATTTCGCTTAGTTGCTTACTCTTGAGTAGAACTGCATATTCACTCCAGGAATAAGCACATTTGTCAAATGAGTCAAATTGAAGCAAAACACATTGTTGGAGTGTCAGAATGCATAGATAGAAGGCAAATAAGCGTTCCACGGCTTTATTTCGCTTAGTTGCTTACTCTTGAGTAGAACTGCATATTCACTCCAGGAATAAACACCTTTGTTAAATGAGTCAAATTGAAGCAAAACACATTGTTGGAGTGTCAGAATGCATAGATAGAAGGCAAATAAGCGTTCCATGGCTTTATTTCGCTTAGTTGCTTACTCTTGAGTAGAACTGCATATTCATTCCAGGAATAAGCACATTTGTCAAATGAGTCAAATTGAAGCAAAACACATTGTTGGAGTGTCAGAATGCATAGATAGAAGGCAAATAAGCGTTCCATGGCTTTATTTCGCTTAGTTGCTTACTCTTGAGTAGAACTGCATATTCACTCCAGAAATAAACACATTTGTCAAATGGAGTCAAATTGAAGCAAAACACATTGTTGGAGTGTCAGAATGCATAGATAGAAGGCAAATAAGCGTTCCATGGCTTTATTTCGCTTAGTTGCTTACTCTTGAGTAGAACTGCATATTCACTCCAGGAATAAGCACATTTGTCAAATGAGTCGAATTGAAGCAAAACACATTGTTGGAGTGTCAGAATGCATATATAGAAGGCAAATAAGCGTTCCATGGCTTTATTTCGCTTAGTTGCTTACTCTTGAGTAGAACTGCATATTCACTCCAGGAATAAGCACATTTGTAAAATGAGTCAAATTGAAGCAAAACACATTGTTGGAGTGTCAGAATGCATAGATAGAAGGCAAATGAGCGTTCCATGGCTTTATTTCGCTTAGTTGCTTACTCTTGAGTAGAACTGCATATTCACTCCAGGAATACGCACCTTTGTCAAATGAGTCAAATTGAAGCAAAACACATTGTTGGAGTGTCAGAATGCATAGATAGAAGGCAAATAAGCGTTCCATGGCTTTATTTCGCTTAGTTGCTTACTCTTGAGTAGAACTGCATATTCACTCCAGGAATAAGCACATTTGTCAAATGAGTCAAATTGAAGCAAAACACATTGTTGGAGTGTCAGAATGCATAGATAGAAGGCAAATAAGCGTTCCATGGCTTTATTTCGCTTAGTTGCTTACTCTTGAGTAGAACTGCATATTCACTCCAGGAATAAACACATTTGTCAAATGAGTCAAATTGAAGCAAAACACATTGTTGGAGTGTCAGAATGCATAGATAGAAGGCAAATAAGCGTTCCATGGCTTTATTTCGCTTAGTTGCTTACTCTTGAGTAGAACTGCATATTCACTCCAGGAATACGCACCTTTGTCAAATGAGTCAAATTGAAGCAAAACACATTGTTGGAGTGTCAGAATGCATAGATAGAAGGCAAATGAGCGTTCCATGGCTTTATTTCGCTTAGTTGCTAACTCTTGAGTAGAACTGCATATTCACTCCAGGAATACGCACCTTTGTCAAATGAGTCAAATTGAAGCAAAACACATTGTTGGAGTGTCAGAATGCATAGATAGAAGGCAAATAAGCGTTCCATGGCTTTATTTCGCTTAGTTGCTTACTCTTGAGTAGAACTGCATATTCACTCCAGGAATAAGCACATTTGTCAAATGAGTCAAATTGAAGCAAAACACATTGTTGGAGTGTCAGAATGCATAGATAGAAGGCAAATAAGCGTTCCACGGCTTTATTTCGCTTAGTTGCTTACTCTTGAGTAGAACTGCATATTCACTCCAGGAATAAACACCTTTGTCAAATGAGTCAAATTGAAGCAAAACACATTGTTGGAGTGTCAGAATGCATAGATAGAAGGCAAATAAGCGTTCCATGGCTTTATTTCGCTTAGTTGCTTACTCTTGAGTAGAACTGCATATTCATTCCAGGAATAAGCACCTTTGTCAAATGAGTCAAATTGAAGCAAAACACATTGTTGGAGTGTCAGAATGCATAGATAGAAGGCAAATAAGCGTTCCATGGCTTTATTTCGCTTAGTTGCTAACTCTTGAGTAGAACTGCATATTCACTCCAGGAATACGCACCTTTGTCAAATGAGTCAAATTGAAGCAAAACACATTGTTGGAGTGTCAGAATGCATAGATAGAAGGCAAATAAGCGTTCCATGGCTTTATTTCGCTTAGTTGCTTACTCTTGAGTAGAACTGCATATTCACTCCAGGAATAAGCACATTTGTCAAATGAGTCAAATTGAAGCAAAACACATTGTTGGAGTGTCAGAATGCATAGATAGAAGGCAAATAAGCGTTCCACGGCTTTATTTCGCTTAGTTGCTTACTCTTGAGTAGAACTGCATATTCACTCCAGGAATAAACACCTTTGTTAAATGAGTCAAATTGAAGCAAAACACATTGTTGGAGTGTCAGAATGCATAGATAGAAGGCAAATAAGCGTTCCATGGCTTTATTTCGCTTAGTTGCTTACTCTTGAGTAGAACTGCATATTCATTCCAGGAATAAGCACATTTGTCAAATGAGTCAAATTGAAGCAAAACACATTGTTGGAGTGTCAGAATGCATAGATAGAAGGCAAATAAGCGTTCCATGGCTTTATTTCGCTTAGTTGCTTACTCTTGAGTAGAACTGCATATTCACTCCAGAAATAAACACATTTGTCAAATGGAGTCAAATTGAAGCAAAACACATTGTTGGAGTGTCAGAATGCATAGATAGAAGGCAAATAAGCGTTCCATGGCTTTATTTCGCTTAGTTGCTTACTCTTGAGTAGAACTGCATATTCACTCCAGGAATAAGCACATTTGTCAAATGAGTCGAATTGAAGCAAAACACATTGTTGGAGTGTCAGAATGCATAGATAGAAGGCAAATAAGCGTTCCATGGCTTTATTTCGCTTAGTTGCTTACTCTTGAGTAGAACTGCATATTCACTCCAGGAATAAGCACATTTGTAAAATGAGTCAAATTGAAGCAAAACACATTGTTGGAGTGTCAGAATGCATAGATAGAAGGCAAATGAGCGTTCCATGGCTTTATTTCGCTTAGTTGCTAACTCTTGAGTAGAACTGCATATTCACTCCAGGAATACGCACCTTTGTCAAATGAGTCAAATTGAAGCAAAACACATTGTTGGAGTGTCAGAATGCATAGATAGAAGGCAAATAAGCGTTCCATGGCTTTATTTCGCTTAGTTGCTTACTCTTGAGTAGAACTGCATATTCACTCCAGGAATAAGCACATTTGTCAAATGAGTCAAATTGAAGCAAAACACATTGTTGGAGTGTCAGAATGCATAGATAGAAGGCAAATAAGCGTTCCATGGCTTTATTTCGCTTAGTTGCTTACTCTTGAGTAGAACTGCATATTCACTCCAGGAATAAACACATTTGTCAAATGAGTCAAATTGAAGCAAAACACATTGTTGGAGTGTCAGAATGCATAGATAGAAGGCAAATAAGCGTTCCATGGCTTTATTTCGCTTAGTTGCTTACTCTTGAGTAGAACTGCATATTCACTCCAGGAATAAGCACATTTGTAAAATGAGTCAAATTGAAGCAAAACACATTGTTGGAGTGTCAGAATGCATAGATAGAAGGCAAATGAGCGTTCCATGGCTTTATTTCGCTTAGTTGCTTACTCTTGAGTAGAACTGCATATTCACTCCAGGAATACGCACCTTTGTCAAATGAGTCAAATTGAAGCAAAACACATTGTTGGAGTGTCAGAATGCATAGATAGAAGGCAAATAAGCGTTCCATGGCTTTATTTCGCTTAGTTGCTTACTCTTGAGTAGAACTGCATATTCACTCCAGGAATAAGCACATTTGTCAAATGAGTCAAATTGAAGCAAAACACATTGTTGGAGTGTCAGAATGCATAGATAGAAGGCAAATAAGCGTTCCATGGCTTTATTTCGCTTAGTTGCTTACTCTTGAGTAGAACTGCATATTCACTCCAGGAATAAACACATTTGTCAAATGAGTCAAATTGAAGCAAAACACATTGTTGGAGTGTCAGAATGCATAGATAGAAGGCAAATAAGCGTTCCATGGCTTTATTTCGCTTAGTTGCTTACTCTTGAGTAGAACTGCATATTCACTCCAGGAATACGCACCTTTGTCAAATGAGTCAAATTGAAGCAAAACACATTGTTGGAGTGTCAGAATGCATAGATAGAAGGCAAATGAGCGTTCCATGGCTTTATTTCGCTTAGTTGCTTACTCTTGAGTAGAACTGCATATTCACTCCAGGAATACGCACTTGTCAAATGAGTCAAATTGAAGCAAAACACATTGTTGGAGTGTCAGAATGCATAGATAGAAGGCAAATAAGCGTTCCATGGCTTTATTTCGCTTAGTTGCTTACTCTTGAGTAGAACTGCATATTCACTCCAGGAATAAGCACATTTGTCAAATGAGTCAAATTGAAGCAAAACACATTGTTGGAGTGTCAGAATGCATAGATAGAAGGCAAATAAGCGTTCCATGGCTTTATTTCGCTTAGTTGCTTACTCTTGAGTAGAACTGCATATTCACTCCAGGAATAAACACATTTGTCAAATGAGTCAAATTGAAGCAAAACACATTGTTGGAGTGTCAGAATGCATAGATAGAAGGCAAATAAGCGTTCCATGGCTTTATTTCGCTTAGTTGCTTACTCTTGAGTAGAACTGCATATTCACTCCAGGAATACGCACCTTTGTCAAATGAGTCAAATTGAAGCAAAACACATTGTTGGAGTGTCAGAATGCATAGATAGAAGGCAAATGAGCGTTCCATGGCTTTATTTCGCTTAGTTGCTAACTCTTGAGTAGAACTGCATATTCACTCCAGGAATACGCACCTTTGTCAAATGAGTCAAATTGAAGCAAAACACATTGTTGGAGTGTCAGAATGCATAGATAGAAGGCAAATAAGCGTTCCATGGCTTTATTTCGCTTAGTTGCTTACTCTTGAGTAGAACTGCATATTCACTCCAGGAATAAGCACATTTGTAAAATGAGTCAAATTGAAGCAAAACACATTGTTGGAGTGTCAGAATGCATAGATAGAAGGCAAATAAGCGTTCCACGGCTTTATTTCGCTTAGTTGCTTACTCTTGAGTAGAACTGCATATTCACTCCAGGAATAAACACCTTTGTTAAATGAGTCAAATTGAAGCAAAACACATTGTTGGAGTGTCAGAATGCATAGATAGAAGGCAAATAAGCGTTCCATGGCTTTATTTCGCTTAGTTGCTTACTCTTGAGTAGAACTGCATATTCATTCCAGGAATAAGCACATTTGTCAAATGAGTCAAATTGAAGCAAAACACATTGTTGGAGTGTCAGAATGCATAGATAGAAGGCAAATAAGCGTTCCACGGCTTTATTTCGCTTAGTTGCTTACTCTTGAGTAGAACTGCATATTCACTCCAGGAATAAACACCTTTGTTAAATGAGTCAAATTGAAGCAAAACACATTGTTGGAGTGTCAGAATGCATAGATAGAAGGCAAATAAGCGTTCCATGGCTTTATTTCGCTTAGTTGCTTACTCTTGAGTAGAACTGCATATTCACTCCAGAAATAAACACATTTGTCAAATGGAGTCAAATTGAAGCAAAACACATTGTTGGAGTGTCAGAATGCATAGATAGAAGGCAAATAAGCGTTCCATGGCTTTATTTCGCTTAGTTGCTTACTCTTGAGTAGAACTGCATATTCACTCCAGGAATAAGCACATTTGTCAAATGAGTCGAATTGAAGCAAAACACATTGTTGGAGTGTCAGAATGCATAGATAGAAGGCAAATAAGCGTTCCATGGCTTTATTTCGCTTAGTTGCTTACTCTTGAGTAGAACTGCATATTCACTCCAGGAATAAACACATTTGTCAAATGAGTCAAATTGAAGCAAAACACATTGTTGGAGTGTCAGAATGCATATATAGAAGGCAAATAAGCGTTCCATGGCTTTATTTCGCTTAGTTGCTTACTCTTGAGTAGAACTGCATATTCACTCCAGGAATAAGCACATTTGTAAAATGAGTCAAATTGAAGCAAAACACATTGTTGGAGTGTCAGAATGCATAGATAGAAGGCAAATGAGCGTTCCATGGCTTTATTTCGCTTAGTTGCTTACTCTTGAGTAGAACTGCATATTCACTCCAGGAATACGCACCTTTGTCAAATGAGTCAAATTGAAGCAAAACACATTGTTGGAGTGTCAGAATGCATAGATAGAAGGCAAATAAGCGTTCCATGGCTTTATTTCGCTTAGTTGCTTACTCTTGAGTAGAACTGCATATTCACTCCAGGAATAAGCACATTTGTCAAATGAGTCAAATTGAAGCAAAACACATTGTTGGAGTGTCAGAATGCATAGATAGAAGGCAAATAAGCGTTCCATGGCTTTATTTCGCTTAGTTGCTTACTCTTGAGTAGAACTGCATATTCACTCCAGGAATAAACACATTTGTCAAATGAGTCAAATTGAAGCAAAACACATTGTTGGAGTGTCAGAATGCATAGATAGAAGGCAAATAAGCGTTCCATGGCTTTATTTCGCTTAGTTGCTTACTCTTGAGTAGAACTGCATATTCACTCCAGGAATACGCACCTTTGTCAAATGAGTCAAATTGAAGCAAAACACATTGTTGGAGTGTCAGAATGCATAGATAGAAGGCAAATGAGCGTTCCATGGCTTTATTTCGCTTTGTTGCTTACTCTTGAGTAGAACTGCATATTCACTCCAGGAATACGCACTTGTCAAATGAGTCAAATTGAAGCAAAACACATTGTTGGAGTGTCAGAATGCATAGATAGAAGGCAAATAAGCGTTCCATGGCTTTATTTCGCTTAGTTGCTTACTCTTGAGTAGAACTGCATATTCACTCCAGGAATAAGCACATTTGTCAAATGAGTCAAATTGAAGCAAAACACATTGTTGGAGTGTCAGAATGCATAGATAGAAGGCAAATAAGCGTTCCATGGCTTTATTTCGCTTAGTTGCTTACTCTTGAGTAGAACTGCATATTCACTCCAGGAATAAACACATTTGTCAAATGAGTCAAATTGAAGCAAAACACATTGTTGGAGTGTCAGAATGCATAGATAGAAGGCAAATAAGCGTTCCATGGCTTTATTTCGCTTAGTTGCTTACTCTTGAGTAGAACTGCATATTCACTCCAGGAATAAGCACATTTGTCAAATGAGTCAAATTGAAGCAAAACACATTGTTGGAGTGTCAGAATGCATAGATAGAAGGCAAATAAGCGTTCCACGGCTTTATTTCGCTTAGTTGCTTACTCTTGAGTAGAACTGCATATTCACTCCAGGAATAAACACCTTTGTTAAATGAGTCAAATTGAAGCAAAACACATTGTTGGAGTGTCAGAATGCATAGATAGAAGGCAAATAAGCGTTCCATGGCTTTATTTCGCTTAGTTGCTTACTCTTGAGTAGAACTGCATATTCATTCCAGGAATAAGCACATTTGTCAAATGAGTCAAATTGAAGCAAAACACATTGTTGGAGTGTCAGAATGCATAGATAGAAGGCAAATAAGCGTTCCACGGCTTTATTTCGCTTAGTTGCTTACTCTTGAGTAGAACTGCATATTCACTCCAGGAATAAACACCTTTGTTAAATGAGTCAAATTGAAGCAAAACACATTGTTGGAGTGTCAGAATGCATAGATAGAAGGCAAATAAGCGTTCCATGGCTTTATTTCGCTTAGTTGCTTACTCTTGAGTAGAACTGCATATTCACTCCAGAAATAAACACATTTGTCAAATGGAGTCAAATTGAAGCAAAACACATTGTTGGAGTGTCAGAATGCATAGATAGAAGGCAAATAAGCGTTCCATGGCTTTATTTCGCTTAGTTGCTTACTCTTGAGTAGAACTGCATATTCACTCCAGGAATAAGCACATTTGTCAAATGAGTCGAATTGAAGCAAAACACATTGTTGGAGTGTCAGAATGCATAGATAGAAGGCAAATAAGCGTTCCATGGCTTTATTTCGCTTAGTTGCTTACTCTTGAGTAGAACTGCATATTCACTCCAGGAATAAACACATTTGTCAAATGAGTCAAATTGAAGCAAAACACATTGTTGGAGTGTCAGAATGCATATATAGAAGGCAAATAAGCGTTCCATGGCTTTATTTCGCTTAGTTGCTTACTCTTGAGTAGAACTGCATATTCACTCCAGGAATAAGCACATTTGTAAAATGAGTCAAATTGAAGCAAAACACATTGTTGGAGTGTCAGAATGCATAGATAGAAGGCAAATGAGCGTTCCATGGCTTTATTTCGCTTAGTTGCTTACTCTTGAGTAGAACTGCATATTCACTCCAGGAATACGCACCTTTGTCAAATGAGTCAAATTGAAGCAAAACACATTGTTGGAGTGTCAGAATGCATAGATAGAAGGCAAATAAGCGTTCCATGGCTTTATTTCGCTTAGTTGCTTACTCTTGAGTAGAACTGCATATTCACTCCAGGAATAAGCACATTTGTCAAATGAGTCAAATTGAAGCAAAACACATTGTTGGAGTGTCAGAATGCATAGATAGAAGGCAAATAAGCGTTCCATGGCTTTATTTCGCTTAGTTGCTTACTCTTGAGTAGAACTGCATATTCACTCCAGGAATAAACACATTTGTCAAATGAGTCAAATTGAAGCAAAACACATTGTTGGAGTGTCAGAATGCATAGATAGAAGGCAAATAAGCGTTCCATGGCTTTATTTCGCTTAGTTGCTTACTCTTGAGTAGAACTGCATATTCACTCCAGGAATACGCACCTTTGTCAAATGAGTCAAATTGAAGCAAAACACATTGTTGGAGTGTCAGAATGCATAGATAGAAGGCAAATGAGCGTTCCATGGCTTTATTTCGCTTTGTTGCTTACTCTTGAGTAGAACTGCATATTCACTCCAGGAATAAGCACATTTGTCAAATGAGTCAAATTGAAGCAAAACACATTGTTGGAGTGTCAGAATGCATAGATAGAAGGCAAATAAGCGTTCCATGGCTTTATTTCGCTTAGTTGCTTACTCTTGAGTAGAACTGCATATTCACTCCAGGAATAAACACATTTGTCAAATGAGTCAAATTGAAGCAAAACACATTGTTGGAGTGTCAGAATGCATAGATAGAAGGCAAATAAGCGTTCCATGGCTTTATTTCGCTTAGTTGCTTACTCTTGAGTAGAACTGCATATTCACTCCAGGAATACGCACCTTTGTCAAATGAGTCAAATTGAAGCAAAACACATTGTTGGAGTGTCAGAATGCATAGATAGAAGGCAAATAAGCGTTCCATGGCTTTATTTCGCTTAGTTGCTTACTCTTGAGTAGAACTGCATATTCACTCCAGGAATAAGCACATTTGTCAAATGAGTCAAATTGAAGCAAAACACATTGTTGGAGTGTCAGAATGCATAGATAGAAGGCAAATAAGCGTTCCACGGCTTTATTTCGCTTAGTTGCTTACTCTTGAGTAGAACTGCATATTCACTCCAGGAATAAACACCTTTGTTAAATGAGTCAAATTGAAGCAAAACACATTGTTGGAGTGTCAGAATGCATAGATAGAAGGCAAATAAGCGTTCCATGGCTTTATTTCGCTTAGTTGCTTACTCTTGAGTAGAACTGCATATTCATTCCAGGAATAAGCACATTTGTCAAATGAGTCAAATTGAAGCAAAACACATTGTTGGAGTGTCAGAATGCATAGATAGAAGGCAAATAAGCGTTCCACGGCTTTATTTCGCTTAGTTGCTTACTCTTGAGTAGAACTGCATATTCACTCCAGGAATAAACACCTTTGTTAAATGAGTCAAATTGAAGCAAAACACATTGTTGGAGTGTCAGAATGCATAGATAGAAGGCAAATAAGCGTTCCATGGCTTTATTTCGCTTAGTTGCTTACTCTTGAGTAGAACTGCATATTCACTCCAGGAATACGCACCTTTGTCAAATGAGTCAAATTGAAGCAAAACACATTGTTGGAGTGTCAGAATGCATAGATAGAAGGCAAATGAGCGTTCCATGGCTTTATTTCGCTTAGTTGCTAACTCTTGAGTAGAACTGCATATTCACTCCAGGAATACGCACCTTTGTCAAATGAGTCAAATTGAAGCAAAACACATTGTTGGAGTGTCAGAATGCATAGATAGAAGGCAAATAAGCGTTCCATGGCTTTATTTCGCTTAGTTGCTTACTCTTGAGTAGAACTGCATATTCACTCCAGGAATAAGCACATTTGTCAAATGAGTCAAATTGAAGCAAAACACATTGTTGGAGTGTCAGAATGCATAGATAGAAGGCAAATAAGCGTTCCACGGCTTTATTTCGCTTAGTTGCTTACTCTTGAGTAGAACTGCATATTCACTCCAGGAATAAACACCTTTGTTAAATGAGTCAAATTGAAGCAAAACACATTGTTGGAGTGTCAGAATGCATAGATAGAAGGCAAATAAGCGTTCCATGGCTTTATTTCGCTTAGTTGCTTACTCTTGAGTAGAACTGCATATTCATTCCAGGAATAAGCACATTTGTCAAATGAGTCAAATTGAAGCAAAACACATTGTTGGAGTGTCAGAATGCATAGATAGAAGGCAAATAAGCGTTCCACGGCTTTATTTCGCTTAGTTGCTTACTCTTGAGTAGAACTGCATATTCACTCCAGGAATAAACACCTTTGTTAAATGAGTCAAATTGAAGCAAAACACATTGTTGGAGTGTCAGAATGCATAGATAGAAGGCAAATAAGCGTTCCATGGCTTTATTTCGCTTAGTTGCTTACTCTTGAGTAGAACTGCATATTCACTCCAGAAATAAACACATTTGTCAAATGGAGTCAAATTGAAGCAAAACACATTGTTGGAGTGTCAGAATGCATAGATAGAAGGCAAATAAGCGTTCCATGGCTTTATTTCGCTTAGTTGCTTACTCTTGAGTAGAACTGCATATTCACTCCAGGAATAAGCACATTTGTCAAATGAGTCGAATTGAAGCAAAACACATTGTTGGAGTGTCAGAATGCATAGATAGAAGGCAAATAAGCGTTCCATGGCTTTATTTCGCTTAGTTGCTTACTCTTGAGTAGAACTGCATATTCACTCCAGGAATAAACACATTTGTCAAATGAGTCAAATTGAAGCAAAACACATTGTTGGAGTGTCAGAATGCATATATAGAAGGCAAATAAGCGTTCCATGGCTTTATTTCGCTTAGTTGCTTACTCTTGAGTAGAACTGCATATTCACTCCAGGAATAAGCACATTTGTAAAATGAGTCAAATTGAAGCAAAACACATTGTTGGAGTGTCAGAATGCATAGATAGAAGGCAAATGAGCGTTCCATGGCTTTATTTCGCTTAGTTGCTTACTCTTGAGTAGAACTGCATATTCACTCCAGGAATACGCACCTTTGTCAAATGAGTCAAATTGAAGCAAAACACATTGTTGGAGTGTCAGAATGCATAGATAGAAGGCAAATGAGCGTTCCATGGCTTTATTTCGCTTAGTTGCTTACTCTTGAGTAGAACTGCATATTCACTCCAGGAATAAGCACATTTGTCAAATGAGTCAAATTGAAGCAAAACACATTGTTGGAGTGTCAGAATGCATAGATAGAAGGCAAATAAGCGTTCCATGGCTTTATTTCGCTTAGTTGCTTACTCTTGAGTAGAACTGCATATTCACTCCAGGAATAAACACATTTGTCAAATGAGTCAAATTGAAGCAAAACACATTGTTGGAGTGTCAGAATGCATAGATAGAAGGCAAATAAGCGTTCCATGGCTTTATTTCGCTTAGTTGCTTACTCTTGAGTAGAACTGCATATTCACTCCAGGAATACGCACCTTTGTCAAATGAGTCAAATTGAAGCAAAACACATTGTTGGAGTGTCAGAATGCATAGATAGAAGGCAAATGAGCGTTCCATGGCTTTATTTCGCTTTGTTGCTTACTCTTGAGTAGAACTGCATATTCACTCCAGGAATACGCACTTGTCAAATGAGTCAAATTGAAGCAAAACACATTGTTGGAGTGTCAGAATGCATAGATAGAAGGCAAATAAGCGTTCCATGGCTTTATTTCGCTTAGTTGCTTACTCTTGAGTAGAACTGCATATTCACTCCAGGAATAAGCACATTTGTCAAATGAGTCAAATTGAAGCAAAACACATTGTTGGAGTGTCAGAATGCATAGATAGAAGGCAAATAAGCGTTCCATGGCTTTATTTCGCTTAGTTGCTTACTCTTGAGTAGAACTGCATATTCACTCCAGGAATAAACACATTTGTCAAATGAGTCAAATTGAAGCAAAACACATTGTTGGAGTGTCAGAATGCATAGATAGAAGGCAAATAAGCGTTCCACGGCTTTATTTCGCTTAGTTGCTTACTCTTGAGTAGAACTGCATATTCACTCCAGGAATAAACACCTTTGTTAAATGAGTCAAATTGAAGCAAAACACATTGTTGGAGTGTCAGAATGCATAGAGAGAAGGCAAATAAGCGTTCCATGGCTTTATTTCGCTTAGTTGCTTACTCTTGAGTAGAACTGCATATTCACTCCAGGAATACGCACCTTTGTCAAATGAGTCAAATTGAAGCAAAACACATTGTTGGAGTGTCAGAATGCATAGATAGAAGGCAAATGAGCGTTCCATGGCTTTATTTCGCTTTGTTGCTTACTCTTGAGTAGAACTGCATATTCACTCCAGGAATACGCACTTGTCAAATGAGTCAAATTGAAGCAAAACACATTGTTGGAGTGTCAGAATGCATAGATAGAAGGCAAATAAGCGTTCCATGGCTTTATTTCGCTTAGTTGCTTACTCTTGAGTAGAACTGCATATTCACTCCAGGAATAAGCACATTTGTCAAATGAGTCAAATTGAAGCAAAACACATTGTTGGAGTGTCAGAATGCATAGATAGAAGGCAAATAAGCGTTCCATGGCTTTATTTCGCTTAGTTGCTTACTCTTGAGTAGAACTGCATATTCACTCCAGGAATAAACACATTTGTCAAATGAGTCAAATTGAAGCAAAACACATTGTTGGAGTGTCAGAATGCATAGATAGAAGGCAAATAAGCGTTCCACGGCTTTATTTCGCTTAGTTGCTTACTCTTGAGTAGAACTGCATATTCACTCCAGGAATAAACACCTTTGTTAAATGAGTCAAATTGAAGCAAAACACATTGTTGGAGTGTCAGAATGCATAGATAGAAGGCAAATAAGCGTTCCATGGCTTTATTTCGCTTAGTTGCTTACTCTTGAGTAGAACTGCATATTCACTCCAGAAATAAACACATTTGTCAAATGGAGTCAAATTGAAGCAAAACACATTGTTGGAGTGTCAGAATGCATAGATAGAAGGCAAATAAGCGTTCCACGGCTTTATTTCGCTTAGTTGCTTACTCTTGAGTAGAACTGCATATTCACTCCAGGAATAAACACCTTTGTTAAATGAGTCAAATTGAAGCAAAACACATTGTTGGAGTGTCAGAATGCATAGATAGAAGGCAAATAAGCGTTCCATGGCTTTATTTCGCTTAGTTGCTTACTCTTGAGTAGAACTGCATATTCACTCCAGGAATAAACACATTTGTCAAATGAGTCAAATTGAAGCAAAACACATTGTTGGAGTGTCAGAATGCATAGATAGAAGGCAAATAAGCGTTCCATGGCTTTATTTCGCTTAGTTGCTTACTCTTGAGTAGAACTGCATATTCACTCCAGGAATACGCACCTTTGTCAAATGAGTCAAATTGAAGCAAAACACATTGTTGGAGTGTCAGAATGCATAGATAGAAGGCAAATGAGCGTTCCATGGCTTTATTTCGCTTAGTTGCTAACTCTTGAGTAGAACTGCATATTCACTCCAGGAATACGCACCTTTGTCAAATGAGTCAAATTGAAGCAAAACACATTGTTGGAGTGTCAGAATGCATAGATAGAAGGCAAATAAGCGTTCCATGGCTTTATTTCGCTTAGTTGCTTACTCTTGAGTAGAACTGCATATTCACTCCAGGAATAAGCACATTTGTCAAATGAGTCAAATTGAAGCAAAACACATTGTTGGAGTGTCAGAATGCATAGATAGAAGGCAAATAAGCGTTCCACGGCTTTATTTCGCTTAGTTGCTTACTCTTGAGTAGAACTGCATATTCACTCCAGGAATAAACACCTTTGTTAAATGAGTCAAATTGAAGCAAAACACATTGTTGGAGTGTCAGAATGCATAGATAGAAGGCAAATAAGCGTTCCATGGCTTTATTTCGCTTAGTTGCTTACTCTTGAGTAGAACTGCATATTCATTCCAGGAATAAGCACATTTGTCAAATGAGTCAAATTGAAGCAAAACACATTGTTGGAGTGTCAGAATGCATAGATAGAAGGCAAATAAGCGTTCCACGGCTTTATTTCGCTTAGTTGCTTACTCTTGAGTAGAACTGCATATTCACTCCAGGAATAAACACCTTTGTTAAATGAGTCAAATTGAAGCAAAACACATTGTTGGAGTGTCAGAATGCATAGATAGAAGGCAAATAAGCGTTCCATGGCTTTATTTCGCTTAGTTGCTTACTCTTGAGTAGAACTGCATATTCACTCCAGAAATAAACACATTTGTCAAATGGAGTCAAATTGAAGCAAAACACATTGTTGGAGTGTCAGAATGCATAGATAGAAGGCAAATAAGCGTTCCATGGCTTTATTTCGCTTAGTTGCTTACTCTTGAGTAGAACTGCATATTCACTCCAGGAATAAGCACATTTGTCAAATGAGTCGAATTGAAGCAAAACACATTGTTGGAGTGTCAGAATGCATAGATAGAAGGCAAATAAGCGTTCCATGGCTTTATTTCGCTTAGTTGCTTACTCTTGAGTAGAACTGCATATTCACTCCAGGAATAAACACATTTGTCAAATGAGTCAAATTGAAGCAAAACACATTGTTGGAGTGTCAGAATGCATATATAGAAGGCAAATAAGCGTTCCATGGCTTTATTTCGCTTAGTTGCTTACTCTTGAGTAGAACTGCATATTCACTCCAGGAATAAGCACATTTGTAAAATGAGTCAAATTGAAGCAAAACACATTGTTGGAGTGTCAGAATGCATAGATAGAAGGCAAATAAGCGTTCCATGGCTTTATTTCGCTTAGTTGCTTACTCTTGAGTAGAACTGCATATTCACTCCAGGAATAAGCACATTTGTCAAATGAGTCAAATTGAAGCAAAACACATTGTTGGAGTGTCAGAATGCATAGATAGAAGGCAAATAAGCGTTCCATGGCTTTATTTCGCTTAGTTGCTTACTCTTGAGTAGAACTGCATATTCACTCCAGGAATAAACACATTTGTCAAATGAGTCAAATTGAAGCAAAACACATTGTTGGAGTGTCAGAATGCATAGATAGAAGGCAAATAAGCGTTCCATGGCTTTATTTCGCTTAGTTGCTTACTCTTGAGTAGAACTGCATATTCACTCCAGGAATACGCACCTTTGTCAAATGAGTCAAATTGAAGCAAAACACATTGTTGGAGTGTCAGAATGCATAGATAGAAGGCAAATGAGCGTTCCATGGCTTTATTTCGCTTTGTTGCTTACTCTTGAGTAGAACTGCATATTCACTCCAGGAATACGCACTTGTCAAATGAGTCAAATTGAAGCAAAACACATTGTTGGAGTGTCAGAATGCATAGATAGAAGGCAAATAAGCGTTCCATGGCTTTATTTCGCTTAGTTGCTTACTCTTGAGTAGAACTGCATATTCACTCCAGGAATAAGCACATTTGTCAAATGAGTCAAATTGAAGCAAAACACATTGTTGGAATGTCAGAATGCATAGATAGAAGGCAAATAAGCCTTCCATGGCTTTATTTCGCTTAGTTGCTTACTCTTGAGTAGAACTGCATATTCACTCCAGGAATACGCACCTTTGTCAAATGAGTCAAATTGAAGCAAAACACATTGTTGGAGTGTCAGAATGCATAGATAGAAGGCAAATAAGCGTTCCACGGCTTTATTTCGCTTAGTTGCTTACTCTTGAGTAGAACTGCATATTCACTCCAGGAATAAACACCTTTGTTAAATGAGTCAAATTGAAGCAAAACACATTGTTGGAGTGTCAGAATGCATAGATAGAAGGCAAATAAGCGTTCCATGGCTTTATTTCGCTTAGTTGCTTACTCTTGAGTAGAACTGCATATTCACTCCAGAAATAAACACATTTGTCAAATGGAGTCAAATTGAAGCAAAACACATTGTTGGAGTGTCAGAATGCATAGATAGAAGGCAAATAAGCGTTCCATGGCTTTATTTCGCTTAGTTGCTTACTCTTGAGTAGAACTGCATATTCACTCCAGGAATAAGCACATTTGTCAAATGAGTCGAATTGAAGCAAAACACATTGTTGGAGTGTCAGAATGCATAGATAGAAGGCAAATAAGCGTTCCATGGCTTTATTTCGCTTAGTTGCTTACTCTTGAGTAGAACTGCATATTCACTCCAGGAATAAACACATTTGTCAAATGAGTCAAATTGAAGCAAAACACATTGTTGGAGTGTCAGAATGCATATATAGAAGGCAAATAAGCGTTCCATGGCTTTATTTCGCTTAGTTGCTTACTCTTGAGTAGAACTGCATATTCACTCCAGGAATAAGCACATTTGTAAAATGAGTCAAATTGAAGCAAAACACATTGTTGGAGTGTCAGAATGCATAGATAGAAGGCAAATGAGCGTTCCATGGCTTTATTTCGCTTAGTTGCTTACTCTTGAGTAGAACTGCATATTCACTCCAGGAATACGCACCTTTGTCAAATGAGTCAAATTGAAGCAAAACACATTGTTGGAGTGTCAGAATGCATAGATAGAAGGCAAATAAGCGTTCCATGGCTTTATTTCGCTTAGTTGCTTACTCTTGAGTAGAACTGCATATTCACTCCAGGAATAAGCACATTTGTCAAATGAGTCAAATTGAAGCAAAACACATTGTTGGAGTGTCAGAATGCATAGATAGAAGGCAAATAAGCGTTCCATGGCTTTATTTCGCTTAGTTGCTTACTCTTGAGTAGAACTGCATATTCACTCCAGGAATAAACACATTTGTCAAATGAGTCAAATTGAAGCAAAACACATTGTTGGAGTGTCAGAATGCATAGATAGAAGGCAAATAAGCGTTCCATGGCTTTATTTCGCTTAGTTGCTTACTCTTGAGTAGAACTGCATATTCACTCCAGGAATACGCACCTTTGTCAAATGAGTCAAATTGAAGCAAAACACATTGTTGGAGTGTCAGAATGCATAGATAGAAGGCAAATGAGCGTTCCATGGCTTTATTTCGCTTTGTTGCTTACTCTTGAGTAGAACTGCATATTCACTCCAGGAATACGCACTTGTCAAATGAGTCAAATTGAAGCAAAACACATTGTTGGAGTGTCAGAATGCATAGATAGAAGGCAAATAAGCGTTCCATGGCTTTATTTCGCTTAGTTGCTTACTCTTGAGTAGAACTGCATATTCACTCCAGGAATAAGCACATTTGTCAAATGAGTCAAATTGAAGCAAAACACATTGTTGGAGTGTCAGAATGCATAGATAGAAGGCAAATAAGCGTTCCATGGCTTTATTTCGCTTAGTTGCTTACTCTTGAGTAGAACTGCATATTCACTCCAGGAATAAACACATTTGTCAAATGAGTCAAATTGAAGCAAAACACATTGTTGGAGTGTCAGAATGCATAGATAGAAGGCAAATAAGCGTTCCACGGCTTTATTTCGCTTAGTTGCTTACTCTTGAGTAGAACTGCATATTCACTCCAGGAATAAACACCTTTGTTAAATGAGTCAAATTGAAGCAAAACACATTGTTGGAGTGTCAGAATGCATAGATAGAAGGCAAATAAGCGTTCCATGGCTTTATTTCGCTTAGTTGCTTACTCTTGAGTAGAACTGCATATTCACTCCAGAAATAAACACATTTGTCAAATGGAGTCAAATTGAAGCAAAACACATTGTTGGAGTGTCAGAATGCATAGATAGATGGCAAATAAGCGTTCCATGGCTTTATTTCGCTTAGTTGCTTACTCTTGAGTAGAACTGCATATTCACTCCAGGAATAAGCACATTTGTCAAATGAGTCGAATTGAAGCAAAACACATTGTTGGAGTGTCAGAATGCATAGATAGAAGGCAAATAAGCGTTCCATGGCTTTATTTCGCTTAGTTGCTTACTCTTGAGTAGAACTGCATATTCACTCCAGGAATAAACACATTTGTCAAATGAGTCAAATTGAAGCAAAACACATTGTTGGAGTGTCAGAATGCATAGATAGAAGGCAAATAAGCGTTCCATGGCTTTATTTCGCTTAGTTGCTTACTCTTGAGTAGAACTGCATATTCACTCCAGGAATACGCACCTTTGTCAAATGAGTCAAATTGAAGCAAAACACATTGTTGGAGTGTCAGAATGCATAGATAGAAGGCAAATGAGCGTTCCATGGCTTTATTTCGCTTTGTTGCTTACTCTTGAGTAGAACTGCATATTCACTCCAGGAATACGCACTTGTCAAATGAGTCAAATTGAAGCAAAACACATTGTTGGAGTGTCAGAATGCATAGATAGAAGGCAAATAAGCGTTCCATGGCTTTATTTCGCTTAGTTGCTTACTCTTGAGTAGAACTGCATATTCACTCCAGGAATAAGCACATTTGTCAAATGAGTCAAATTGAAGCAAAACACATTGTTGGAATGTCAGAATGCATAGATAGAAGGCAAATAAGCCTTCCATGGCTTTATTTCGCTTAGTTGCTTACTCTTGAGTAGAACTGCATATTCACTCCAGGAATACGCACCTTTGTCAAATGAGTCAAATTGAAGCAAAACACATTGTTGGAGTGTCAGAATGCATAGATAGAAGGCAAATAAGCGTTCCACGGCTTTATTTCGCTTAGTTGCTTACTCTTGAGTAGAACTGCATATTCACTCCAGGAATAAACACCTTTGTTAAATGAGTCAAATTGAAGCAAAACACATTGTTGGAGTGTCAGAATGCATAGATAGAAGGCAAATAAGCGTTCCATGGCTTTATTTCGCTTAGTTGCTTACTCTTGAGTAGAACTGCATATTCACTCCAGAAATAAACACATTTGTCAAATGGAGTCAAATTGAAGCAAAACACATTGTTGGAGTGTCAGAATGCATAGATAGAAGGCAAATAAGCGTTCCATGGCTTTATTTCGCTTAGTTGCTTACTCTTGAGTAGAACTGCATATTCACTCCAGGAATAAGCACATTTGTCAAATGAGTCGAATTGAAGCAAAACACATTGTTGGAGTGTCAGAATGCATAGATAGAAGGCAAATAAGCGTTCCATGGCTTTATTTCGCTTAGTTGCTTACTCTTGAGTAGAACTGCATATTCACTCCAGGAATAAACACATTTGTCAAATGAGTCAAATTGAAGCAAAACACATTGTTGGAGTGTCAGAATGCATATATAGAAGGCAAATAAGCGTTCCATGGCTTTATTTCGCTTAGTTGCTTACTCTTGAGTAGAACTGCATATTCACTCCAGGAATAAGCACATTTGTAAAATGAGTCAAATTGAAGCAAAACACATTGTTGGAGTGTCAGAATGCATAGATAGAAGGCAAATGAGCGTTCCATGGCTTTATTTCGCTTAGTTGCTTACTCTTGAGTAGAACTGCATATTCACTCCAGGAATACGCACCTTTGTCAAATGAGTCAAATTGAAGCAAAACACATTGTTGGAGTGTCAGAATGCATAGATAGAAGGCAAATAAGCGTTCCATGGCTTTATTTCGCTTAGTTGCTTACTCTTGAGTAGAACTGCATATTCACTCCAGGAATAAGCACATTTGTCAAATGAGTCAAATTGAAGCAAAACACATTGTTGGAGTGTCAGAATGCATAGATAGAAGGCAAATAAGCGTTCCATGGCTTTATTTCGCTTAGTTGCTTACTCTTGAGTAGAACTGCATATTCACTCCAGGAATAAACACATTTGTCAAATGAGTCAAATTGAAGCAAAACACATTGTTGGAGTGTCAGAATGCATAGATAGAAGGCAAATAAGCGTTCCATGGCTTTATTTCGCTTAGTTGCTTACTCTTGAGTAGAACTGCATATTCACTCCAGGAATACGCACCTTTGTCAAATGAGTCAAATTGAAGCAAAACACATTGTTGGAGTGTCAGAATGCATAGATAGAAGGCAAATGAGCGTTCCATGGCTTTATTTCGCTTTGTTGCTTACTCTTGAGTAGAACTGCATATTCACTCCAGGAATACGCACTTGTCAAATGAGTCAAATTGAAGCAAAACACATTGTTGGAGTGTCAGAATGCATAGATAGAAGGCAAATAAGCGTTCCATGGCTTTATTTCGCTTAGTTGCTTACTCTTGAGTAGAACTGCATATTCACTCCAGGAATAAGCACATTTGTCAAATGAGTCAAATTGAAGCAAAACACATTGTTGGAGTGTCAGAATGCATAGATAGAAGGCAAATAAGCGTTCCATGGCTTTATTTCGCTTAGTTGCTTACTCTTGAGTAGAACTGCATATTCACTCCAGGAATAAACACATTTGTCAAATGAGTCAAATTGAAGCAAAACACATTGTTGGAGTGTCAGAATGCATAGATAGAAGGCAAATAAGCGTTCCACGGCTTTATTTCGCTTAGTTGCTTACTCTTGAGTAGAACTGCATATTCACTCCAGGAATAAACACCTTTGTTAAATGAGTCAAATTGAAGCAAAACACATTGTTGGAGTGTCAGAATGCATAGATAGAAGGCAAATAAGCGTTCCATGGCTTTATTTCGCTTAGTTGCTTACTCTTGAGTAGAACTGCATATTCACTCCAGAAATAAACACATTTGTCAAATGGAGTCAAATTGAAGCAAAACACATTGTTGGAGTGTCAGAATGCATAGATAGATGGCAAATAAGCGTTCCATGGCTTTATTTCGCTTAGTTGCTTACTCTTGAGTAGAACTGCATATTCACTCCAGGAATAAGCACATTTGTCAAATGAGTCGAATTGAAGCAAAACACATTGTTGGAGTGTCAGAATGCATAGATAGAAGGCAAATAAGCGTTCCATGGCTTTATTTCGCTTAGTTGCTTACTCTTGAGTAGAACTGCATATTCACTCCAGGAATAAACACATTTGTCAAATGAGTCAAATTGAAGCAAAACACATTGTTGGAGTGTCAGAATGCATATATAGAAGGCAAATAAGCGTTCCATGGCTTTATTTCGCTTAGTTGCTTACTCTTGAGTAGAACTGCATATTCACTCCAGGAATAAGCACATTTGTAAAATGAGTCAAATTGAAGCAAAACACATTGTTGGAGTGTCAGAATGCATAGATAGAAGGCAAATGAGCGTTCCATGGCTTTATTTCGCTTAGTTGCTTACTCTTGAGTAGAAGTGCATATTCACTCCAGGAATACGCACCTTTGTCAAATGAGTCAAATTGAAGCAAAACACATTGTTGGAGTGTCAGAATGCATAGAGAGAAGGCAAATAAGCGTTCCATGGCTTTATTTCGCTTAGTTGCTTACTCTTGAGTAGAACTGCATATTCACTCCAGGAATAAGCACCTTTGTCAAATGAGTCAAATTGAAGCAGAACACATTGTTGGAGTGTCAGAATGCATAGATAGAAGGCAAATAAGCGTTCCATGGCTTTATTTCGCTTAGTTGCTTACTCTTGAGTAGAACTGCATATTCACTCCAGGAATAAACACATTTGTCAAATGAGTCAAATTGAAGCAAAACACATTGTTGGAGTGTCAGAATGCATAGATAGAAGGCAAATAAGCGTTCTATGGCTTTATTTCGCTTAGTTGCTTACTCTTGAGTAGAACTGCATATTCACTCCAGGAATACGCACCTTTGTCAAATGAGTCAAATTGAAGCAAAACACATTGTTGGAGTGTCAGAATGCATAGATAGAAGGCAAATGAGCGTTCCATGGCTTTATTTCGCTTAGTTGCTTACTCTTGAGTAGAACTGCATATTCACTCCAGGAATACGCACTTGTCAAATGAGTCAAATTGAAGCAAAACACATTGTTGGAGTGTCAGAATGCATAGATAGAAGGCAAATAAGCGTTCCATGGCTTTATTTCGCTTAGTTGCTTACTCTTGAGTAGAACTGCATATTCACTCCAGGAATAAGCACATTTGTCAAATGAGTCAAATTGAAGCAAAACACATTGTTGGAGTGTCAGAATGCATAGATAGAAGGCAAATAAGCGTTCCATGGCTTTATTTCGCTTAGTTGCTTACTCTTGAGTAGAACTGCATATTCACTCCAGGAATAAACACATTTGTCAAATGAGTCAAATTGAAGCAAAACACATTGTTGGAGTGTCAGAATGCATAGATAGAAGGCAAATAAGCGTTCCATGGCTTTATTTCGCTTAGTTGCTTACTCTTGAGTAGAACTGCATATTCACTCCAGGAATACGCACCTTTGTCAAATGAGTCAAATTGAAGCAAAACACATTGTTGGAATGTCAGAATGCATAGATAGAAGGCAAATAAGCGTTCCATGGCTTTATTTCGCTTAGTTGCTTACTCTTGAGTAGAACTGCATATTCACTCCAGGAATAATCACATTTGTCAAATGAGTCAAATTGAAGCAAAACACATTGTTGGAGTGTCAGAATGCATAGATAGAAGGCAAATAAGCGTTCCATGGCTTTATTTCGCTTAGTTGCTTACTCTTGAGTAGAACTGCATATTCACTCCAGGAATAAGCACATTTGTAAAATGAGTCAAATTGAAGCAAAACACATTGTTGGAGTGTCAGAATGCATAGATAGATGGCAAATAAGCGTTCCATGGCTTTATTTCGCTTAGTTGCTTACTCTTGAGTAGAACTGCATATTCACTCCAGGAATACGCACCTTTGTCAAATGAGTCAAATTGAAGCAAAACACATTGTTGGAGTGTCAGAATGCATAGATAGAAGGCAAATGAGCGTTCCATGGCTTTATTTCGCTTAGTTGCTTACTCTTGAGTAGAACTGCATATTCACTCCAGGAATACGCACCTTTGTCAAATGAGTCAAATTGAAGCAAAACACATTGTTGGAGTGTCAGAATGCATAGATAGAAGGCAAATAAGCGTTCCATGGCTTTATTTCGCTTAGTTGCTTACTCTTGAGTAGAACTGCATATTCACTCCAGGAATAATCACCTTTGTCAAATGAGTCAAATTGAAGCAAAACACATTGTTGGAGTGTCAGAATGCATAGATAGAAGGCAAATGAGCGTTCCATGGCTTTATTTCGCTTAGTTGCTTACTCTTGAGTAGAACTGCATATTCACTCCAGGAATACGCACCTTTGTCAAATGAGTCAAATTGAAGCAAAACACATTGTTGGAGTGTCAGAATGCATAGATAGAAGGCAAATAAGCGTTCCATGGCTTTATTTCGCTTAGTTGCTTACTCTTGAGTAGAACTGCATATTCACTCCAGGAATAAGCACATTTGTCAAATGAGTCAAATTGAAGCAAAACACATTGTTGGAGTGTCAGAATGCATAGATAGAAGGCAAATAAGCGTTCCATGGCTTTATTTCGCTTAGTTGCTTACTCTTGAGTAGAACTGCATATTCACTCCAGGAATAAACACATTTGTCAAATGAGTCAAATTGAAGCAAAACACATTGTTGGAGTGTCAGAATGCATAGATAGAAGGCAAATAAGCGTTCCATGGCTTTATTTCGCTTAGTTGCTTACTCTTGAGTAGAACTGCATATTCACTCCAGGAATACGCACCTTTGTCAAATGAGTCAAATTGAAGCAAAACACATTGTTGGAGTGTCAGAATGCATAGATAGAAGGCAAATGAGCGTTCCATGGCTTTATTTCGCTTAGTTGCTTACTCTTGAGTAGAACTGCATATTCACTCCAGGAATAAGCACATTTGTTAAATGAGTCAAATTGAAGCAGAACACATTGTTGGAGTGTCAGAATGCATAGATAGAAGGCAAATAAGCGTTCCATGGCTTTATTTCGCTTAGTTGCTTACTCTTGAGTAGAACTGCATATTCACTCCAGGAATAAGCACCTTTGTCAAATGAGTCAAATTGAAGCAAAACACATTGTTGGAGTGTCAGAATGCATAGATAGAAGGCAAATAAGCGTTCCATGGCTTTATTTCGCTTCGTTGCTTACTCTTGAGTAGAACTGCATATTCACTCCAGGAATACGCACCTTTGTCAAATGAGTCAAATTGAAGCAAAACACATTGTTGGAGTGTCAGAATGCATAGATAGAAGGCAAATAAGCGTTCCATGGCTTTATTTCGCTTAGTTGCTTACTCTTGAGTAGAACTGCATATTCACTCCAGGAATAAACACATTTGTCAAATGAGTCAAATTGAAGCAAAACACATTGTTGGAGTGTCAGAATGCATAGATAGAAGGCAAATAAGCGTTCCATGGCTTTATTTCGCTTAGTTGCTTACTCTTGAGTAGAACTGCATATTCACTCCAGGAATACGCACCTTTGTCAAATGAGTCAAATTGAAGCAAAACACATTGTTGGAGTGTCAGAATGCATAGATAGAAGGCAAATGAGCGTTCCATGGCTTTATTTCGCTTAGTTGCTTACTCTTGAGTAGAACTGCATATTCACTCCAGGAATACGCACCTTTGTGAAATGAGTCAAATTGAAGCAAAACACATTGTTGGAGTGTCAGAATGCATAGATAGAAGGCAAATGAGCGTTCCATGGCTTTATTTCGCTTAGTTGCTTACTCTTGAGTAGAACTGCATATTCACTCCAGGAATAAACACATTTGTCAAATGAGTCAAATTGAAGCAAAACACATTGTTGGAGTGTCAGAATGCATAGATAGAAGGCAAATAAGCGTTCCATGGCTTTATTTCGCTTAGTTGCTTACTCTTGAGTAGAACTGCATATTCACTCCAGGAATAAACACATTTGTCAAATGAGTCAAATTGAAGCAAAACACATTGTTGGAGTGTCAGAATGCATAGATAGAAGGCAAATAAGCGTTCCATGGCTTTATTTCGCTTAGTTGCTTACTCTTGAGTAGAACTGCATATTCACTCCAGGAATACGCACCTTTGTCAAATGAGTCAAATTGAAGCAAAACACATTGTTGGAGTGTCAGAATGCATAGATAGAAGGCAAATGAGCGTTCCATGGCTTTATTTCGCTTAGTTGCTTACTCTTGAGTAGAACTGCATATTCACTCCAGGAATAAGCACATTTGTTAAATGAGTCAAATTGAAGCAGAACACATTGTTGGAGTGTCAGAATGCATAGATAGAAGGCAAATAAGCGTTCCATGGCTTTATTTCGCTTAGTTGCTTACTCTTGAGTAGAACTGCATATTCACTCCAGGAATACGCACCTTTGTCAAATGAGTCAAATTGAAGCAGAACACATTGTTGGAGTGTCAGAATGCATAGATAGAAGGCAAATGAGCGTTCCATGGCTTTATTTCGCTTAGTTGCTTACTCTTGAGTAGAACTGCATATTCACTCCAGGAATACGCACCTTTGTCAAATGAGTCAAATTGAAGCAAAACACATTGTTGTAGTGTCAGAATGCATAGATAGAAGGCAAATAAGCGTTCCATGGCTTTATTTCGCTTAGTTGCTTACTCTTGAGTAGAACTGCATATTCACTCCAGGAATAAGCACATTTGTCAAATGAGTCAAATTGAAGCAAAACACATTGTTGGAGTGTCAGAATGCATAGATAGAAGGCGAATAAGCGTTCCATGGCTTTATTTCGCTTAGTTGCTTACTCTTGAGTAGAACTGCATATTCACTCCAGGAATAAGCACCTTTGTAAAATGAGTCAAATTGAAGCAAAACACATTGTTGGAGTGTCAGAATGCATAGATAGAAGGCGAATAAGCGTTCCATGGCTTTATTTCGCTTAGTTGCTTACTCTTGAGTAGAACTGCATATTCACTCCAGGAATACGCACCTTTGTCAAATGAGTCAAATTGAAGCAAAACACATTGTTGGAGTGTCAGAATGCATAGATAGAAGGCAAATAAGCGTTCCATGGCTTTATTTCGCTTAGTTGCTTACTCTTGAGTAGAACTGCATATTCACTCCAGGAATAAGCACATTTGTTAAATGAGTCAAATTGAAGCAAAACACATTGTTGGAGTGTCAGAATGCATAGATAGAAGGCAAATAAGCGTTCCATGGCTTTATTTCGCTTAGTTGCTTACTCTTGAGTAGAACTGCATATTCACTCCAGGAAAAAACACATTTGTCAAATGAGTCAAATTGAAGCAGAACACATTGTTGGAGTGTCAGAATGCATAGATAAAAGGCAAATAAGCGTTCCATGGCTTTATTTCGCTTAGTTGCTTACTCTTGAGTAGAACTGCATATTCACTCCAGGAATAAGCACATTTGTCAAATGAGTCAAATTGAAGCAGAACACATTGTTGGAGTGTCAGAATGCGTAGATAGAAGGCAAATAAGCGTTCCATGGCTTTATTTCGCTTAGTTGCTTACTCTTGAGTAGAACTGCATATTCACTCCAGGAATAAGCACCTTTGTAAAATGAGTCAAATTGAAGCAAAACACATTGTTGGAGTGTCAGAATGCATAGATAGAAGGCGAATAAGCGTTCCATGGCTTTATTTCGCTTAGTTGCTTACTCTTGAGTAGAAGTGCATATTCACTCCAGGAATACGCACCTTTGTCAAATGAGTCAAATTGAAGCAAAACACATTGTTGGAGTGTCCGAATGCATAGATAGAAGGCAAATAAGCGTTCCATGGCTTTATTTCGCTTAGTTGCTTACTCTTGAGTAGAACTGCATATTCACTCCAGGAATAAGCACCTTTGTAAAATGAGTCAAATTGAAGCAGAACACATTGTTGGAGTGTCAGAATGCATAGATAGAAGGCGAATAAGCGTTCCATGGCTTTATTTCGCTTAGTTGCTTACTCTTGAGTAGAAGTGCATATTCACTCCAGGAATAAACACATTTGTCAAATGAGTCAAATTGAAGCAAAACACATTGTTGGAGTGTCAGAATGCATAGATAGAAGGCAAATAAGCGTTCCATGGCTTTATTTCGCTTAGTTGCTTACTCTTGAGTAGAACTGCATATTCACTCCAGGAATACGCACCTTTGTCAAATGAGTCAAATTGAAGCAAAACACATTGTTGGAGTGTCAGAATGCATAGATAGAAGGCAAATAAGCGTTCCATGGCTTTATTTCGCTTAGTTGCTTACTCTTGAGTAGAACTGCATATTCACTCCAGGAATAATCACCTTTGTCAAATGAGTCAAATTGAAGCAAAACACATTGTTGGAGTGTCAGAATGCATAGATAGAAGGCAAATGAGCGTTCCATGGCTTTATTTCGCTTAGTTGCTTACTCTTGAGTAGAACTGCATATTCACTCCAGGAATACGCACCTTTGTCAAATGAGTCAAATTGAAGCAAAACACATTGTTGGAGTGTCAGAATGCATAGATAGAAGGCAAATAAGCGTTCCATGGCTTTATTTCGCTTAGTTGCTTACTCTTGAGTAGAACTGCATATTCACTCCAGGAATAAACACATTTGTCAAATGAGTCAAATTGAAGCAAAACACATTGTTGGAGTGTCAGAATGCATAGATAGAAGGCAAATAAGCGTTCCATGGCTTTATTTCGCTTAGTTGCTTACTCTTGAGTAGAACTGCATATTCACTCCAGGAATACGCACCTTTGTCAAATGAGTCAAATTGAAGCAAAACACATTGTTGGAGTGTCAGAATGCATAGATAGAAGGCAAATGAGCGTTCCATGGCTTTATTTCGCTTAGTTGCTTACTCTTGAGTAGAACTGCATATTCACTCCAGGAATAAGCACATTTGTCAAATGAGTCAAATTGAAGCAGAACACATTGTTGGAGTGTCAGAATGCGTAGATAGAAGGCAAATAAGCGTTCCATGGCTTTATTTCGCTTAGTTGCTTACTCTTGAGTAGAACTGCATATTCACTCCAGGAATAAGCACCTTTGTAAAATGAGTCAAATTGAAGCAAAACACATTGTTGGAGTGTCAGAATGCATAGATAGAAGGCGAATAAGCGTTCCATGGCTTTATTTCGCTTAGTTGCTTACTCTTGAGTAGAAGTGCATATTCACTCCAGGAATACGCACCTTTGTCAAATGAGTCAAATTGAAGCAAAACACATTGTTGGAGTGTCCGAATGCATAGATAGAAGGCAAATAAGCGTTCCATGGCTTTATTTCGCTTAGTTGCTTACTCTTGAGTAGAACTGCATATTCACTCCAGGAATAAGCACCTTTGTAAAATGAGTCAAATTGAAGCAGAACACATTGTTGGAGTGTCAGAATGCATAGATAGAAGGCGAATAAGCGTTCCATGGCTTTATTTCGCTTAGTTGCTTACTCTTGAGTAGAAGTGCATATTCACTCCAGGAATAAACACATTTGTCAAATGAGTCAAATTGAAGCAAAACACATTGTTGGAGTGTCAGAATGCATAGATAGAAGGCAAATAAGCGTTCCATGGCTTTATTTCGCTTAGTTGCTTACTCTTGAGTAGAACTGCATATTCACTCCAGGAATACGCACCTTTGTCAAATGAGTCAAATTGAAGCAAAACACATTGTTGGAGTGTCAGAATGCATAGATAGAAGGCAAATAAGCGTTCCATGGCTTTATTTCGCTTAGTTGCTTACTCTTGAGTAGAACTGCATATTCACTCCAGGAATAATCACCTTTGTCAAATGAGTCAAATTGAAGCAAAACACATTGTTGGAGTGTCAGAATGCATAGATAGAAGGCAAATGAGCGTTCCATGGCTTTATTTCGCTTAGTTGCTTACTCTTGAGTAGAACTGCATATTCACTCCAGGAATACGCACCTTTGTCAAATGAGTCAAATTGAAGCAAAACACATTGTTGGAGTGTCAGAATGCATAGATAGAAGGCAAATAAGCGTTCCATGGCTTTATTTCGCTTAGTTGCTTACTCTTGAGTAGAACTGCATATTCACTCCAGGAATAAACACATTTGTCAAATGAGTCAAATTGAAGCAAAACACATTGTTGGAGTGTCAGAATGCATAGATAGAAGGCAAATAAGCGTTCCATGGCTTTATTTCGCTTAGTTGCTTACTCTTGAGTAGAACTGCATATTCACTCCAGGAATACGCACCTTTGTCAAATGAGTCAAATTGAAGCAAAACACATTGTTGCAGTGTCAGAATGCATAGATAGAAGGCAAATAAGCGTTCCATGGCTTTATTTCGCTTAGTTGCTTACTCTTGAGTAGAACTGCATATTCACTCCAGGAATAAGCACCTTTGTAAAATGAGTCAAATTGAAGCAAAACACATTGTTGGAGTGTCAGAATGCATAGATAGAAGGCGAATAAGCGTTCCATGGCTTTATTTCGCTTAGTTGCTTACTCTTGAGTAGAACTGCATATTCACTCCAGGAATAAGCACATTTGTCAAATGAGTCAAATTGAAGCAGAACACATTGTTGGAGTGTCAGAATGCGTAGATAGAAGGCAAATAAGCGTTCCATGGCTTTATTTCGCTTAGTTGCTTACTCTTGAGTAGAACTGCATATTCACTCCAGGAATAAGCACCTTTGTAAAATGAGTCAAATTGAAGCAAAACACATTGTTGGAGTGTCAGAATGCATAGATAGAAGGCGAATAAGCGTTCCATGGCTTTATTTCGCTTAGTTGCTTACTCTTGAGTAGAAGTGCATATTCACTCCAGGAATACGCACCTTTGTCAAATGAGTCAAATTGAAGCAAAACACATTGTTGGAGTGTCCGAATGCATAGATAGAAGGCAAATAAGCGTTCCATGGCTTTATTTCGCTTAGTTGCTTACTCTTGAGTAGAACTGCATATTCACTCCAGGAATAAGCACCTTTGTAAAATGAGTCAAATTGAAGCAGAACACATTGTTGGAGTGTCAGAATGCATAGATAGAAGGCGAATAAGCGTTCCATGGCTTTATTTCGCTTAGTTGCTTACTCTTGAGTAGAAGTGCATATTCACTCCAGGAATAAACACATTTGTCAAATGAGTCAAATTGAAGCAAAACACATTGTTGGAGTGTCAGAATGCATAGATAGAAGGCAAATAAGCGTTCCATGGCTTTATTTCGCTTAGTTGCTTACTCTTGAGTAGAACTGCATATTCACTCCAGGAATACGCACCTTTGTCAAATGAGTCAAATTGAAGCAAAACACATTGTTGGAGTGTCAGAATGCATAGATAGAAGGCAAATAAGCGTTCCATGGCTTTATTTCGCTTAGTTGCTTACTCTTGAGTAGAACTGCATATTCACTCCAGGAATAATCACCTTTGTCAAATGAGTCAAATTGAAGCAAAACACATTGTTGGAGTGTCAGAATGCATAGATAGAAGGCAAATGAGCGTTCCATGGCTTTATTTCGCTTAGTTGCTTACTCTTGAGTAGAACTGCATATTCACTCCAGGAATACGCACCTTTGTCAAATGAGTCAAATTGAAGCAAAACACATTGTTGGAGTGTCAGAATGCATAGATAGAAGGCAAATGAGCGTTCCATGGCTTTATTTCGCTTAGTTGCTTACTCTTGAGTAGAACTGCATATTCACTCCAGGAATAAGCACATTTGTCAAATGAGTCAAATTGAAGCAGAACACATTGTTGGAGTGTCAGAATGCGTAGATAGAAGGCAAATAAGCGTTCCATGGCTTTATTTCGCTTAGTTGCTTACTCTTGAGTAGAACTGCATATTCACTCCAGGAATAAGCACCTTTGTAAAATGAGTCAAATTGAAGCAAAACACATTGTTGGAGTGTCAGAATGCATAGATAGAAGGCGAATAAGCGTTCCATGGCTTTATTTCGCTTAGTTGCTTACTCTTGAGTAGAAGTGCATATTCACTCCAGGAATACGCACCTTTGTCAAATGAGTCAAATTGAAGCAAAACACATTGTTGGAGTGTCAGAATGCATAGATAGAAGGCGAATAAGCGTTCCATGGCTTTATTTCGCTTAGTTGCTTACTCTTGAGTAGAACTGCATATTCACTCCAGGAATACGCACCTTTGTCAAATGAGTCAAATTGAAGCAAAACACATTGTTGGAGTGTCAGAATGCATAGATAGAAGGCAAATAAGCGTTCCATGGCTTTATTTCGCTTAGTTGCTTACTCTTGAGTAGAACTGCATATTCACTCCAGGAATACGCACCTTTGTCAAATGAGTCAAATTGAAGCAAAACACATTGTTGGAGTGTCAGAATGCATAGATAGAAGGCAAATAAGCGTTCCATGGCTTTATTTCGCTTAGTTGCTTACTCTTGAGTAGAACTGCATATTCACTCCAGGAATAAACACATTTGTCAAATGAGTCAAATTGAAGCAAAACACATTGTTGGAGTGTCAGAATGCATAGATAGAAGGCAAATAAGCGTTCCATGGCTTTATTTCGCTTAGTTGCTTACTCTTGAGTAGAACTGCATATTCACTCCAGGAATACGCACCTTTGTCAAATGAGTCAAATTGAAGCAAAACACATTGTTGCAGTGTCAGAATGCATAGATAGAAGGCAAATGAGCGTTCCATGGCTTTATTTCGCTTAGTTGCTTACTCTTGAGTAGAACTGCATATTCACTCCAGGAATAAGCACATTTGTCAAATGAGTCAAATTGAAGCAGAACACATTGTTGGAGTGTCAGAATGCGTAGATAGAAGGCAAATAAGCGTTCCATGGCTTTATTTCGCTTAGTTGCTTACTCTTGAGTAGAACTGCATATTCACTCCAGGAATAAGCACCTTTGTAAAATGAGTCAAATTGAAGCAAAACACATTGTTGGAGTGTCAGAATGCATAGATAGAAGGCGAATAAGCGTTCCATGGCTTTATTTCGCTTAGTTGCTTACTCTTGAGTAGAAGTGCATATTCACTCCAGGAATACGCACCTTTGTCAAATGAGTCAAATTGAAGCAAAACACATTGTTGGAGTGTCCGAATGCATAGATAGAAGGCAAATAAGCGTTCCATGGCTTTATTTCGCTTAGTTGCTTACTCTTGAGTAGAACTGCATATTCACTCCAGGAATAAGCACCTTTGTAAAATGAGTCAAATTGAAGCAGAACACATTGTTGGAGTGTCAGAATGCATAGATAGAAGGCGAATAAGCGTTCCATGGCTTTATTTCGCTTAGTTGCTTACTCTTGAGTAGAAGTGCATATTCACTCCAGGAATAAACACATTTGTCAAATGAGTCAAATTGAAGCAAAACACATTGTTGGAGTGTCAGAATGCATAGATAGAAGGCAAATAAGCGTTCCATGGCTTTATTTCGCTTAGTTGCTTACTCTTGAGTAGAACTGCATATTCACTCCAGGAATACGCACCTTTGTCAAATGAGTCAAATTGAAGCAAAACACATTGTTGGAGTGTCAGAATGCATAGATAGAAGGCAAATAAGCGTTCCATGGCTTTATTTCGCTTAGTTGCTTACTCTTGAGTAGAACTGCATATTCACTCCAGGAATAATCACCTTTGTCAAATGAGTCAAATTGAAGCAAAACACATTGTTGGAGTGTCAGAATGCATAGATAGAAGGCAAATGAGCGTTCCATGGCTTTATTTCGCTTAGTTGCTTACTCTTGAGTAGAACTGCATATTCACTCCAGGAATACGCACCTTTGTCAAATGAGTCAAATTGAAGCAAAACACATTGTTGGAGTGTCAGAATGCATAGATAGAAGGCAAATGAGCGTTCCATGGCTTTATTTCGCTTAGTTGCTTACTCTTGAGTAGAACTGCATATTCACTCCAGGAATAAGCACATTTGTCAAATGAGTCAAATTGAAGCAGAACACATTGTTGGAGTGTCAGAATGCGTAGATAGAAGGCAAATAAGCGTTCCATGGCTTTATTTCGCTTAGTTGCTTACTCTTGAGTAGAACTGCATATTCACTCCAGGAATAAGCACCTTTGTAAAATGAGTCAAATTGAAGCAAAACACATTGTTGGAGTGTCAGAATGCATAGATAGAAGGCGAATAAGCGTTCCATGGCTTTATTTCGCTTAGTTGCTTACTCTTGAGTAGAAGTGCATATTCACTCCAGGAATACGCACCTTTGTCAAATGAGTCAAATTGAAGCAAAACACATTGTTGGAGTGTCAGAATGCATAGATAGAAGGCGAATAAGCGTTCCATGGCTTTATTTCGCTTAGTTGCTTACTCTTGAGTAGAACTGCATATTCACTCCAGGAATACGCACCTTTGTCAAATGAGTCAAATTGAAGCAAAACACATTGTTGGAGTGTCAGAATGCATAGATAGAAGGCAAATAAGCGTTCCATGGCTTTATTTCGCTTAGTTGCTTACTCTTGAGTAGAACTGCATATTCACTCCAGGAATACGCACCTTTGTCAAATGAGTCAAATTGAAGCAAAACACATTGTTGGAGTGTCAGAATGCATAGATAGAAGGCAAATGAGCGTTCCATGGCTTTATTTCGCTTAGTTGCTTACTCTTGAGTAGAACTGCATATTCACTCCAGGAATAAGCACATTTGTTAAATGAGTCAAATTGAAGCAGAACACATTGTTGGAGTGTCAGAATGCATAGATAGAAGGCAAATAAGCGTTCCATGGCTTTATTTCGCTTAGTTGCTTACTCTTGAGTAGAACTGCATATTCACTCCAGGAATAAGCACCTTTGTCAAATGAGTCAAATTGAAGCAAAACACATTGTTGGAGTGTCAGAATGCATAGATAGAAGGCAAATAAGCGTTCCATGGCTTTATTTCGCTTCGTTGCTTACTCTTGAGTAGAACTGCATATTCACTCCAGGAATACGCACCTTTGTCAAATGAGTCAAATTGAAGCAAAACACATTGTTGGAGTGTCAGAATGCATAGATAGAAGGCAAATAAGCGTTCCATGGCTTTATTTCGCTTAGTTGCTTACTCTTGAGTAGAACTGCATATTCACTCCAGGAATAAACACATTTGTCAAATGAGTCAAATTGAAGCAAAACACATTGTTGGAGTGTCAGAATGCATAGATAGAAGGCAAATAAGCGTTCCATGGCTTTATTTCGCTTAGTTGCTTACTCTTGAGTAGAACTGCATATTCACTCCAGGAATACGCACCTTTGTCAAATGAGTCAAATTGAAGCAAAACACATTGTTGGAGTGTCAGAATGCATAGATAGAAGGCAAATGAGCGTTCCATGGCTTTATTTCGCTTAGTTGCTTACTCTTGAGTAGAACTGCATATTCACTCCAGGAATACGCACCTTTGTGAAATGAGTCAAATTGAAGCAAAACACATTGTTGGAGTGTCAGAATGCATAGATAGAAGGCAAATGAGCGTTCCATGGCTTTATTTCGCTTAGTTGCTTACTCTTGAGTAGAACTGCATATTCACTCCAGGAATAAACACATTTGTCAAATGAGTCAAATTGAAGCAAAACACATTGTTGGAGTGTCAGAATGCATAGATAGAAGGCAAATAAGCGTTCCATGGCTTTATTTCGCTTAGTTGCTTACTCTTGAGTAGAACTGCATATTCACTCCAGGAATAAGCACATTTGTCAAATGAGTCAAATTGAAGCAAAACACATTGTTGGAGTGTCAGAATGCATAGATAGAAGGCGAATAAGCGTTCCATGGCTTTATTTCGCTTAGTTGCTTACTCTTGAGTAGAACTGCATATTCACTCCAGGAATAAGCACCTTTGTAAAATGAGTCAAATTGAAGCAAAACACATTGTTGGAGTGTCAGAATGCATAGATAGAAGGCGAATAAGCGTTCCATGGCTTTATTTCGCTTAGTTGCTTACTCTTGAGTAGAACTGCATATTCACTCCAGGAATACGCACCTTTGTCAAATGAGTCAAATTGAAGCAAAACACATTGTTGGAGTGTCAGAATGCATAGATAGAAGGCAAATAAGCGTTCCATGGCTTTATTTCGCTTAGTTGCTTACTCTTGAGTAGAACTGCATATTCACTCCAGGAAAAAACACATTTGTCAAATGAGTCAAATTGAAGCAGAACACATTGTTGGAGTGTCAGAATGCATAGATAGAAGGCAAATAAGCGTTCCATGGCTTTATTTCGCTTAGTTGCTTACTCTTGAGTAGAACTGCATATTCACTCCAGGAATAAGCACATTTGTCAAATGAGTCAAATTGAAGCAGAACACATTGTTGGAGTGTCAGAATGCGTAGATAGAAGGCAAATAAGCGTTCCATGGCTTTATTTCGCTTAGTTGCTTACTCTTGAGTAGAACTGCATATTCACTCCAGGAATAAGCACCTTTGTAAAATGAGTCAAATTGAAGCAAAACACATTGTTGGAGTGTCAGAATGCATAGATAGAAGGCGAATAAGCGTTCCATGGCTTTATTTCGCTTAGTTGCTTACTCTTGAGTAGAAGTGCATATTCACTCCAGGAATACGCACCTTTGTCAAATGAGTCAAATTGAAGCAAAACACATTGTTGGAGTGTCCGAATGCATAGATAGAAGGCAAATAAGCGTTCCATGGCTTTATTTCGCTTAGTTGCTTACTCTTGAGTAGAACTGCATATTCACTCCAGGAATAAGCACCTTTGTAAAATGAGTCAAATTGAAGCAGAACACATTGTTGGAGTGTCAGAATGCATAGATAGAAGGCGAATAAGCGTTCCATGGCTTTATTTCGCTTAGTTGCTTACTCTTGAGTAGAAGTGCATATTCACTCCAGGAATAAACACATTTGTCAAATGAGTCAAATTGAAGCAAAACACATTGTTGGAGTGTCAGAATGCATAGATAGAAGGCAAATAAGCGTTCCATGGCTTTATTTCGCTTAGTTGCTTACTCTTGAGTAGAACTGCATATTCACTCCAGGAATACGCACCTTTGTCAAATGAGTCAAATTGAAGCAAAACACATTGTTGGAGTGTCAGAATGCATAGATAGAAGGCAAATGAGCGTTCCATGGCTTTATTTCGCTTAGTTGCTTACTCTTGAGTAGAACTGCATATTCACTCCAGGAATACGCACCTTTGTCAAATGAGTCAAATTGAAGCAGAACACATTGTTGGAGTGTCAGAATGCATAGATAGAAGGCAAATGAGCGTTCCATGGCTTTATTTCGCTTAGTTGCTTACTCTTGAGTAGAACTGCATATTCACTCCAGGAATACGCACCTTTGTCAAATGAGTCAAATTGAAGCAAAACACATTGTTGTAGTGTCAGAATGCATAGATAGAAGGCAAATGAGCGTTCCATGGCTTTATTTCGCTTAGTTGCTTACTCTTGAGTAGAACTGCATATTCACTCCAGGAATACGCACCTTTGTGAAATGAGTCAAATTGAAGGAAAACACATTGTTGTAGTGTCAGAATGCATAGATAGAAGGCAAATGAGCGTTCCATGGCTTTATTTCGCTTAGTTGCTTACTCTTGAGTAGAACTGCATATTCACTCCAGGAATAAGCACATTTGTTAAATGAGTCAAATTGAAGCAGAACACATTGTTGGAGTGTCAGAATGCATAGATAGAAGGCAAATAAGCGTTCCATGGCTTTATTTCGCTTAGTTGCTTACTCTTGAGTAGAACTGCATATTCACTCCAGGAATAAACACATTTGTCAAATGAGTCAAATTGAAGCAAAACACATTGTTGGAGTGTCAGAATGCATAGATAGAAGGCAAATAAGCGTTCCATGGCTTTATTTCGCTTAGTTGCTTACTCTTGAGTAGAACTGCATATTCACTCCAGGAATACGCACCTTTGTCAAATGAGTCAAATTGAAGCAAAACACATTGTTGGAGTGTCAGAATGCATAGATAGAAGGCAAATGAGCGTTCCATGGCTTTATTTCGCTTAGTTGCTTACTCTTGAGTAGAACTGCATATTCACTCCAGGAATAAGCACATTTGTTAAATGAGTCAAATTGAAGCAGAACACATTGTTGGAGTGTCAGAATGCATAGATAGAAGGCAAATAAGCGTTCCATGGCTTTATTTCGCTTAGTTGCTTACTCTTGAGTAGAACTGCATATTCACTCCAGGAATACGCACCTTTGTCAAATGAGTCAAATTGAAGCAGAACACATTGTTGGAGTGTCAGAATGCATAGATAGAAGGCAAATGAGCGTTCCATGGCTTTATTTCGCTTAGTTGCTTACTCTTGAGTAGAACTGCATATTCACTCCAGGAATACGCACCTTTGTCAAATGAGTCAAATTGAAGCAAAACACATTGTTGTAGTGTCAGAATGCATAGATAGAAGGCAAATAAGCGTTCCATGGCTTTATTTCGCTTAGTTGCTTACTCTTGAGTAGAACTGCATATTCACTCCAGGAATAAGCACATTTGTCAAATGAGTCAAATTGAAGCAAAACACATTGTTGGAGTGTCAGAATGCATAGATAGAAGGCGAATAAGCGTTCCATGGCTTTATTTCGCTTAGTTGCTTACTCTTGAGTAGAACTGCATATTCACTCCAGGAATAAGCACCTTTGTAAAATGAGTCAAATTGAAGCAAAACACATTGTTGGAGTGTCAGAATGCATAGATAGAAGGCGAATAAGCGTTCCATGGCTTTATTTCGCTTAGTTGCTTACTCTTGAGTAGAACTGCATATTCACTCCAGGAATACGCACCTTTGTCAAATGAGTCAAATTGAAGCAAAACACATTGTTGGAGTGTCAGAATGCATAGATAGAAGGCAAATAAGCGTTCCATGGCTTTATTTCGCTTAGTTGCTTACTCTTGAGTAGAACTGCATATTCACTCCAGGAAAAAACACATTTGTCAAATGAGTCAAATTGAAGCAGAACACATTGTTGGAGTGTCAGAATGCATAGATAGAAGGCAAATAAGCGTTCCATGGCTTTATTTCGCTTAGTTGCTTACTCTTGAGTAGAACTGCATATTCACTCCAGGAATAAGCACATTTGTCAAATGAGTCAAATTGAAGCAGAACACATTGTTGGAGTGTCAGAATGCGTAGATAGAAGGCAAATAAGCGTTCCATGGCTTTATTTCGCTTAGTTGCTTACTCTTGAGTAGAACTGCATATTCACTCCAGGAATAAGCACCTTTGTAAAATGAGTCAAATTGAAGCAAAACACATTGTTGGAGTGTCAGAATGCATAGATAGAAGGCGAATAAGCGTTCCATGGCTTTATTTCGCTTAGTTGCTTACTCTTGAGTAGAAGTGCATATTCACTCCAGGAATACGCACCTTTGTCAAATGAGTCAAATTGAAGCAAAACACATTGTTGGAGTGTCCGAATGCATAGATAGAAGGCAAATAAGCGTTCCATGGCTTTATTTCGCTTAGTTGCTTACTCTTGAGTAGAACTGCATATTCACTCCAGGAATAAGCACCTTTGTAAAATGAGTCAAATTGAAGCAGAACACATTGTTGGAGTGTCAGAATGCATAGATAGAAGGCGAATAAGCGTTCCATGGCTTTATTTCGCTTAGTTGCTTACTCTTGAGTAGAAGTGCATATTCACTCCAGGAATAAACACATTTGTCAAATGAGTCAAATTGAAGCAAAACACATTGTTGGAGTGTCAGAATGCATAGATAGAAGGCAAATAAGCGTTCCATGGCTTTATTTCGCTTAGTTGCTTACTCTTGAGTAGAACTGCATATTCACTCCAGGAATACGCACCTTTGTCAAATGAGTCAAATTGAAGCAAAACACATTGTTGGAGTGTCAGAATGCATAGATAGAAGGCAAATGAGCGTTCCATGGCTTTATTTCGCTTAGTTGCTTACTCTTGAGTAGAACTGCATATTCACTCCAGGAATAAGCACATTTGTTAAATGAGTCAAATTGAAGCAGAACACATTGTTGGAGTGTCAGAATGCATAGATAGAAGGCAAATAAGCGTTCCATGGCTTTATTTCGCTTAGTTGCTTACTTCTTGAGTAGAACTGCATATTCACTCCAGGAATACGCACCTTTGTCAAATGAGTCAAATTGAAGCAGAACACATTGTTGGAGTGTCAGAATGCATAGATAGAAGGCAAATGAGCGTTCCATGGCTTTATTTCGCTTAGTTGCTTACTCTTGAGTAGAACTGCATATTCACTCCAGGAATACGCACCTTTGTCAAATGAGTCAAATTGAAGCAAAACACATTGTTGTAGTGTCAGAATGCATAGATAGAAGGCAAATAAGCGTTCCATGGCTTTATTTCGCTTAGTTGCTTACTCTTGAGTAGAACTGCATATTCACTCCAGGAATAAGCACATTTGTCAAATGAGTCAAATTGAAGCAAAACACATTGTTGGAGTGTCAGAATGCATAGATAGAAGGCGAATAAGCGTTCCATGGCTTTATTTCGCTTAGTTGCTTACTCTTGAGTAGAACTGCATATTCACTCCAGGAATAAGCACCTTTGTAAAATGAGTCAAATTGAAGCAAAACACATTGTTGGAGTGTCAGAATGCATAGATAGAAGGCGAATAAGCGTTCCATGGCTTTATTTCGCTTAGTTGCTTACTCTTGAGTAGAACTGCATATTCACTCCAGGAATACGCACCTTTGTCAAATGAGTCAAATTGAAGCAAAACACATTGTTGGAGTGTCAGAATGCATAGATAGAAGGCAAATAAGCGTTCCATGGCTTTATTTCGCTTAGTTGCTTACTCTTGAGTAGAACTGCATATTCACTCCAGGAATAAGCACATTTGTTAAATGAGTCAAATTGAAGCAAAACACATTGTTGGAGTGTCAGAATGCATAGATAGAAGGCAAATAAGCGTTCCATGGCTTTATTTCGCTTAGTTGCTTACTCTTGAGTAGAACTGCATATTCACTCCAGGAAAAAACACATTTGTCAAATGAGTCAAATTGAAGCAGAACACATTGTTGGAGTGTCAGAATGCATAGATAGAAGGCAAATAAGCGTTCCATGGCTTTATTTCGCTTAGTTGCTTACTCTTGAGTAGAACTGCATATTCACTCCAGGAATAAGCACATTTGTCAAATGAGTCAAATTGAAGCAGAACACATTGTTGGAGTGTCAGAATGCGTAGATAGAAGGCAAATAAGCGTTCCATGGCTTTATTTCGCTTAGTTGCTTACTCTTGAGTAGAACTGCATATTCACTCCAGGAATAAGCACCTTTGTAAAATGAGTCAAATTGAAGCAAAACACATTGTTGGAGTGTCAGAATGCATAGATAGAAGGCGAATAAGCGTTCCATGGCTTTATTTCGCTTAGTTGCTTACTCTTGAGTAGAAGTGCATATTCACTCCAGGAATACGCACCTTTGTCAAATGAGTCAAATTGAAGCAAAACACATTGTTGGAGTGTCCGAATGCATAGATAGAAGGCAAATAAGCGTTCCATGGCTTTATTTCGCTTAGTTGCTTACTCTTGAGTAGAACTGCATATTCACTCCAGGAATAAGCACCTTTGTAAAATGAGTCAAATTGAAGCAGAACACATTGTTGGAGTGTCAGAATGCATAGATAGAAGGCGAATAAGCGTTCCATGGCTTTATTTCGCTTAGTTGCTTACTCTTGAGTAGAAGTGCATATTCACTCCAGGAATAAACACATTTGTCAAATGAGTCAAATTGAAGCAAAACACATTGTTGGAGTGTCAGAATGCATAGATAGAAGGCAAATAAGCGTTCCATGGCTTTATTTCGCTTAGTTGCTTACTCTTGAGTAGAACTGCATATTCACTCCAGGAATACGCACCTTTGTCAAATGAGTCAAATTGAAGCAAAACACATTGTTGGAGTGTCAGAATGCATAGATAGAAGGCAAATAAGCGTTCCATGGCTTTATTTCGCTTAGTTGCTTACTCTTGAGTAGAACTGCATATTCACTCCAGGAATAATCACCTTTGTCAAATGAGTCAAATTGAAGCAAAACACATTGTTGGAGTGTCAGAATGCATAGATAGAAGGCAAATGAGCGTTCCATGGCTTTATTTCGCTTAGTTGCTTACTCTTGAGTAGAACTGCATATTCACTCCAGGAATACGCACCTTTGTCAAATGAGTCAAATTGAAGCAAAACACATTGTTGGAGTGTCAGAATGCATAGATAGAAGGCAAATAAGCGTTCCATGGCTTTATTTCGCTTAGTTGCTTACTCTTGAGTAGAACTGCATATTCACTCCAGGAATAAACACATTTGTCAAATGAGTCAAATTGAAGCAAAACACATTGTTGGAGTGTCAGAATGCATAGATAGAAGGCAAATAAGCGTTCCATGGCTTTATTTCGCTTAGTTGCTTACTCTTGAGTAGAACTGCATATTCACTCCAGGAATACGCACCTTTGTCAAATGAGTCAAATTGAAGCAAAACACATTGTTGGAGTGTCAGAATGCATAGATAGAAGGCAAATGAGCGTTCCATGGCTTTATTTCGCTTAGTTGCTTACTCTTGAGTAGAACTGCATATTCACTCCAGGAATAAGCACATTTGTCAAATGAGTCAAATTGAAGCAGAACACATTGTTGGAGTGTCAGAATGCGTAGATAGAAGGCAAATAAGCGTTCCATGGCTTTATTTCGCTTAGTTGCTTACTCTTGAGTAGAACTGCATATTCACTCCAGGAATAAGCACCTTTGTAAAATGAGTCAAATTGAAGCAAAACACATTGTTGGAGTGTCAGAATGCATAGATAGAAGGCGAATAAGCGTTCCATGGCTTTATTTCGCTTAGTTGCTTACTCTTGAGTAGAACTGCATATTCACTCCAGGAAAAAACACATTTGTCAAATGAGTCAAATTGAAGCAGAACACATTGTTGGAGTGTCAGAATGCATAGATAGAAGGCAAATAAGCGTTCCATGGCTTTATTTCGCTTAGTTGCTTACTCTTGAGTAGAACTGCATATTCACTCCAGGAATAAGCACATTTGTCAAATGAGTCAAATTGAAGCAGAACACATTGTTGGAGTGTCAGAATGCGTAGATAGAAGGCAAATAAGCGTTCCATGGCTTTATTTCGCTTAGTTGCTTACTCTTGAGTAGAACTGCATATTCACTCCAGGAATAAGCACCTTTGTAAAATGAGTCAAATTGAAGCAAAACACATTGTTGGAGTGTCAGAATGCATAGATAGAAGGCGAATAAGCGTTCCATGGCTTTATTTCGCTTAGTTGCTTACTCTTGAGTAGAAGTGCATATTCACTCCAGGAATACGCACCTTTGTCAAATGAGTCAAATTGAAGCAAAACACATTGTTGGAGTGTCCGAATGCATAGATAGAAGGCAAATAAGCGTTCCATGGCTTTATTTCGCTTAGTTGCTTACTCTTGAGTAGAACTGCATATTCACTCCAGGAATAAGCACCTTTGTAAAATGAGTCAAATTGAAGCAGAACACATTGTTGGAGTGTCAGAATGCATAGATAGAAGGCGAATAAGCGTTCCATGGCTTTATTTCGCTTAGTTGCTTACTCTTGAGTAGAAGTGCATATTCACTCCAGGAATAAACACATTTGTCAAATGAGTCAAATTGAAGCAAAACACATTGTTGGAGTGTCAGAATGCATAGATAGAAGGCAAATAAGCGTTCCATGGCTTTATTTCGCTTAGTTGCTTACTCTTGAGTAGAACTGCATATTCACTCCAGGAATACGCACCTTTGTCAAATGAGTCAAATTGAAGCAAAACACATTGTTGGAGTGTCAGAATGCATAGATAGAAGGCAAATAAGCGTTCCATGGCTTTATTTCGCTTAGTTGCTTACTCTTGAGTAGAACTGCATATTCACTCCAGGAATAATCACCTTTGTCAAATGAGTCAAATTGAAGCAAAACACATTGTTGGAGTGTCAGAATGCATAGATAGAAGGCAAATGAGCGTTCCATGGCTTTATTTCGCTTAGTTGCTTACTCTTGAGTAGAACTGCATATTCACTCCAGGAATACGCACCTTTGTCAAATGAGTCAAATTGAAGCAAAACACATTGTTGGAGTGTCAGAATGCATAGATAGAAGGCAAATAAGCGTTCCATGGCTTTATTTCGCTTAGTTGCTTACTCTTGAGTAGAACTGCATATTCACTCCAGGAATAAACACATTTGTCAAATGAGTCAAATTGAAGCAAAACACATTGTTGGAGTGTCAGAATGCATAGATAGAAGGCAAATAAGCGTTCCATGGCTTTATTTCGCTTAGTTGCTTACTCTTGAGTAGAACTGCATATTCACTCCAGGAATACGCACCTTTGTCAAATGAGTCAAATTGAAGCAAAACACATTGTTGGAGTGTCAGAATGCATAGATAGAAGGCAAATGAGCGTTCCATGGCTTTATTTCGCTTAGTTGCTTACTCTTGAGTAGAACTGCATATTCACTCCAGGAATAAGCACATTTGTCAAATGAGTCAAATTGAAGCAGAACACATTGTTGGAGTGTCAGAATGCGTAGATAGAAGGCAAATAAGCGTTCCATGGCTTTATTTCGCTTAGTTGCTTACTCTTGAGTAGAACTGCATATTCACTCCAGGAATAAGCACCTTTGTAAAATGAGTCAAATTGAAGCAAAACACATTGTTGGAGTGTCAGAATGCATAGATAGAAGGCGAATAAGCGTTCCATGGCTTTATTTCGCTTAGTTGCTTACTCTTGAGTAGAAGTGCATATTCACTCCAGGAATACGCACCTTTGTCAAATGAGTCAAATTGAAGCAAAACACATTGTTGGAGTGTCCGAATGCATAGATAGAAGGCAAATAAGCGTTCCATGGCTTTATTTCGCTTAGTTGCTTACTCTTGAGTAGAACTGCATATTCACTCCAGGAATAAGCACCTTTGTAAAATGAGTCAAATTGAAGCAGAACACATTGTTGGAGTGTCAGAATGCATAGATAGAAGGCGAATAAGCGTTCCATGGCTTTATTTCGCTTAGTTGCTTACTCTTGAGTAGAAGTGCATATTCACTCCAGGAATAAACACATTTGTCAAATGAGTCAAATTGAAGCAAAACACATTGTTGGAGTGTCAGAATGCATAGATAGAAGGCAAATAAGCGTTCCATGGCTTTATTTCGCTTAGTTGCTTACTCTTGAGTAGAACTGCATATTCACTCCAGGAATACGCACCTTTGTCAAATGAGTCAAATTGAAGCAAAACACATTGTTGGAGTGTCAGAATGCATAGATAGAAGGCAAATAAGCGTTCCATGGCTTTATTTCGCTTAGTTGCTTACTCTTGAGTAGAACTGCATATTCACTCCAGGAATAATCACCTTTGTCAAATGAGTCAAATTGAAGCAAAACACATTGTTGGAGTGTCAGAATGCATAGATAGAAGGCAAATGAGCGTTCCATGGCTTTATTTCGCTTAGTTGCTTACTCTTGAGTAGAACTGCATATTCACTCCAGGAATACGCACCTTTGTCAAATGAGTCAAATTGAAGCAAAACACATTGTTGGAGTGTCAGAATGCATAGATAGAAGGCAAATAAGCGTTCCATGGCTTTATTTCGCTTAGTTGCTTACTCTTGAGTAGAACTGCATATTCACTCCAGGAATAAACACATTTGTCAAATGAGTCAAATTGAAGCAAAACACATTGTTGGAGTGTCAGAATGCATAGATAGAAGGCAAATAAGCGTTCCATGGCTTTATTTCGCTTAGTTGCTTACTCTTGAGTAGAACTGCATATTCACTCCAGGAATACGCACCTTTGTCAAATGAGTCAAATTGAAGCAAAACACATTGTTGGAGTGTCAGAATGCATAGATAGAAGGCAAATGAGCGTTCCATGGCTTTATTTCGCTTAGTTGCTTACTCTTGAGTAGAACTGCATATTCACTCCAGGAATAAGCACATTTGTCAAATGAGTCAAATTGAAGCAGAACACATTGTTGGAGTGTCAGAATGCGTAGATAGAAGGCAAATAAGCGTTCCATGGCTTTATTTCGCTTAGTTGCTTACTCTTGAGTAGAACTGCATATTCACTCCAGGAATAAGCACCTTTGTAAAATGAGTCAAATTGAAGCAAAACACATTGTTGGAGTGTCAGAATGCATAGATAGAAGGCGAATAAGCGTTCCATGGCTTTATTTCGCTTAGTTGCTTACTCTTGAGTAGAAGTGCATATTCACTCCAGGAATACGCACCTTTGTCAAATGAGTCAAATTGAAGCAAAACACATTGTTGGAGTGTCCGAATGCATAGATAGAAGGCAAATAAGCGTTCCATGGCTTTATTTCGCTTAGTTGCTTACTCTTGAGTAGAACTGCATATTCACTCCAGGAATAAGCACCTTTGTAAAATGAGTCAAATTGAAGCAGAACACATTGTTGGAGTGTCAGAATGCATAGATAGAAGGCGAATAAGCGTTCCATGGCTTTATTTCGCTTAGTTGCTTACTCTTGAGTAGAAGTGCATATTCACTCCAGGAATAAACACATTTGTCAAATGAGTCAAATTGAAGCAAAACACATTGTTGGAGTGTCAGAATGCATAGATAGAAGGCAAATAAGCGTTCCATGGCTTTATTTCGCTTAGTTGCTTACTCTTGAGTAGAACTGCATATTCACTCCAGGAATACGCACCTTTGTCAAATGAGTCAAATTGAAGCAAAACACATTGTTGGAGTGTCAGAATGCATAGATAGAAGGCAAATAAGCGTTCCATGGCTTTATTTCGCTTAGTTGCTTACTCTTGAGTAGAACTGCATATTCACTCCAGGAATAATCACCTTTGTCAAATGAGTCAAATTGAAGCAAAACACATTGTTGGAGTGTCAGAATGCATAGATAGAAGGCAAATGAGCGTTCCATGGCTTTATTTCGCTTAGTTGCTTACTCTTGAGTAGAACTGCATATTCACTCCAGGAATACGCACCTTTGTCAAATGAGTCAAATTGAAGCAAAACACATTGTTGGAGTGTCAGAATGCATAGATAGAAGGCAAATGAGCGTTCCATGGCTTTATTTCGCTTAGTTGCTTACTCTTGAGTAGAACTGCATATTCACTCCAGGAATAAGCACCTTTGTAAAATGAGTCAAATTGAAGCAAAACACATTGTTGGAGTGTCAGAATGCATAGATAGAAGGCGAATAAGCGTTCCATGGCTTTATTTCGCTTAGTTGCTTACTCTTGAGTAGAAGTGCATATTCACTCCAGGAATACGCACCTTTGTCAAATGAGTCAAATTGAAGCAAAACACATTGTTGGAGTGTCAGAATGCATAGATAGAAGGCGAATAAGCGTTCCATGGCTTTATTTCGCTTAGTTGCTTACTCTTGAGTAGAACTGCATATTCACTCCAGGAATACGCACCTTTGTCAAATGAGTCAAATTGAAGCAAAACACATTGTTGGAGTGTCAGAATGCATAGATAGAAGGCAAATAAGCGTTCCATGGCTTTATTTCGCTTAGTTGCTTACTCTTGAGTAGAACTGCATATTCACTCCAGGAAAAAACACATTTGTCAAATGAGTCAAATTGAAGCAGAACACATTGTTGGAGTGTCAGAATGCATAGATAGAAGGCAAATAAGCGTTCCATGGCTTTATTTCGCTTAGTTGCTTACTCTTGAGTAGAACTGCATATTCACTCCAGGAATAAGCACATTTGTCAAATGAGTCAAATTGAAGCAGAACACATTGTTGGAGTGTCAGAATGCGTAGATAGAAGGCAAATAAGCGTTCCATGGCTTTATTTCGCTTAGTTGCTTACTCTTGAGTAGAACTGCATATTCACTCCAGGAATAAGCACCTTTGTAAAATGAGTCAAATTGAAGCAAAACACATTGTTGGAGTGTCAGAATGCATAGATAGAAGGCGAATAAGCGTTCCATGGCTTTATTTCGCTTAGTTGCTTACTCTTGAGTAGAAGTGCATATTCACTCCAGGAATACGCACCTTTGTCAAATGAGTCAAATTGAAGCAAAACACATTGTTGGAGTGTCCGAATGCATAGATAGAAGGCAAATAAGCGTTCCATGGCTTTATTTCGCTTAGTTGCTTACTCTTGAGTAGAACTGCATATTCACTCCAGGAATAAGCACCTTTGTAAAATGAGTCAAATTGAAGCAAAACACATTGTTGGAGTGTCAGAATGCATAGATAGAAGGCAAATAAGCGTTCCATGGCTTTATTTCGCTTAGTTGCTTACTCTTGAGTAGAACTGCATATTCACTCCAGGAATAAGCACATTTGTTAAATGAGTCAAATTGAAGCAAAACACATTGTTGGAGTGTCAGAATGCATAGATAGAAGGCAAATAAGCGTTCCATGGCTTTATTTCGCTTAGTTGCTTACTCTTGAGTAGAACTGCATATTCACTCCAGGAAAAAACACATTTGTCAAATGAGTCAAATTGAAGCAGAACACATTGTTGGAGTGTCAGAATGCATAGATAGAAGGCAAATAAGCGTTCCATGGCTTTATTTCGCTTAGTTGCTTACTCTTGAGTAGAACTGCATATTCACTCCAGGAAAAAACACATTTGTCAAATGAGTCAAATTGAAGCAGCACACATTGTTGGAGTGTCAGAATGCATAGATAGAAGGCAAATAAGCGTTCCATGGCTTTATTTCGCTTAGTTGCTTACTCTTGAGTAGAACTGCATATTCACTCCAGGAATAAGCACATTTGTCAAATGAGTCAAATTGAAGCAGAACACATTGTTGGAGTGTCAGAATGCGTAGATAGAAGGCAAATAAGCGTTCCATGGCTTTATTTCGCTTAGTTGCTTACTCTTGAGTAGAACTGCATATTCACTCCAGGAATAAGCACCTTTGTAAAATGAGTCAAATTGAAGCAAAACACATTGTTGGAGTGTCAGAATGCATAGATAGAAGGCGAATAAGCGTTCCATGGCTTTATTTCGCTTAGTTGCTTACTCTTGAGTAGAAGTGCATATTCACTCCAGGAATACGCACCTTTGTCAAATGAGTCAAATTGAAGCAAAACACATTGTTGGAGTGTCCGAATGCATAGATAGAAGGCAAATAAGCGTTCCATGGCTTTATTTCGCTTAGTTGCTTACTCTTGAGTAGAACTGCATATTCACTCCAGGAATAAGCACCTTTGTAAAATGAGTCAAATTGAAGCAGAACACATTGTTGGAGTGTCAGAATGCATAGATAGAAGGCGAATAAGCGTTCCATGGCTTTATTTCGCTTAGTTGCTTACTCTTGAGTAGAAGTGCATATTCACTCCAGGAATAAACACATTTGTCAAATGAGTCAAATTGAAGCAAAACACATTGTTGGAGTGTCAGAATGCATAGATAGAAGGCAAATAAGCGTTCCATGGCTTTATTTCGCTTAGTTGCTTACTCTTGAGTAGAACTGCATATTCACTCCAGGAATACGCACCTTTGTCAAATGAGTCAAATTGAAGCAAAACACATTGTTGGAGTGTCAGAATGCATAGATAGAAGGCAAATAAGCGTTCCATGGCTTTATTTCGCTTAGTTGCTTACTCTTGAGTAGAACTGCATATTCACTCCAGGAATAATCACCTTTGTCAAATGAGTCAAATTGAAGCAAAACACATTGTTGGAGTGTCAGAATGCATAGATAGAAGGCAAATAAGCGTTCCATGGCTTTATTTCGCTTAGTTGCTTACTCTTGAGTAGAACTGCATATTCACTCCAGGAATAAGCACATTTGTCAAATGAGTCAAATTGAAGCAAAACACATTGTTGGAGTGTCAGAATGCATAGATAGAAGGCAAGTAAGCATTCCATGGCTTTATTTCGCTTAGTTGCTTACTCTTGAGTAGAACTGCATATTCACTCCAGGAATAAGCACATTTGTCAAATGAGTCAAATTGAAGCAGAACACATTGTTGGAGTGTCAGAATGCATAGATAGAAGGCAAATAAGCGTTCCATGGCTTTATTTCGCGTAGTTGCTTACTCTTGAGTAGAACTGCATATTCACTCCAGGAATAAACACATTTGTCAAATGAGTCAAATTGAAGCAAAACACATTGTTGGAGTGTCAGAATGCATAGATAGAAGGCAAATAAGCGTTCCATGGCTTTATTTCGCTTAGTTGCTTACTCTTGAGTAGAACTGCATATTCACTCCAGGAATACGCACCTTTGTCAAATGAGTCAAATTGAAGCAAAACACATTGTTGGAGTGTCAGAATGCATAGATAGAAGGCAAATAAGCGTTCCATGGCTTTATTTCGCTTAGTTGCTTACTCTTGAGTAGAACTGCATATTCACTCCAGGAATAAACACATTTGTCAAATGAGTCAAATTGAAGCAAAACACATTGTTGGAGTGTCAGAATGCATAGATAGAAGGCAAATGAGCGTTCCATGGCTTTATTTCGCTTAGTTGCTTACTCTTGAGTAGAACTGCATATTCACTCCAGGAATAAGCACATTTGTTAAATGAGTCAAATTGAAGCAGAACACATTGTTGGAGTGTCAGAATGCATAGATAGAAGGCAAATAAGCGTTCCATTGCTTTATTTCGCTTAGTTGCTTACTCTTGAGTAGAACTGCATATTCACTCCAGGAATACGCACCTTTGTCAAATGAGTCAAATTGAAGCAGAACACATTGTTGGAGTGTCAGAATGCATAGATAGAAGGCAAATGAGCGTTCCATGGCTTTATTTCGCTTAGTTGCTTACTCTTGAGTAGAACTGCATATTCACTCCAGGAATACGCACCTTTGTCAAATGAGTCAAATTGAAGCAAAACACATTGTTGGAGTGTCAGAATGCATAGATAGAAGGCAAATAAGCGTTCCATGGCTTTATTTCGCTTAGTTGCTTACTCTTGAGTAGAACTGCATATTCACTCCAGGAATAAGCACATTTGTCAAATGAGTCAAATTGAAGCAAAACACATTGTTGGAGTGTCAGAATGCATAGATAGAAGGCGAATAAGCGTTCCATGGCTTTATTTCGCTTAGTTGCTTACTCTTGAGTAGAACTGCATATTCACTCCAGGAATACGCACCTTTGTCAAATGAGTCAAATTGAAGCAAAACACATTGTTGGAGTGTCAGAATGCATAGATAGAAGGCAAATAAGCGTTCCATGGCTTTATTTCGCTTAGTTGCTTACTCTTGAGTAGAACTGCATATTCACTCCAGGAATACGCACCATTGTCAAATGAGTCAAATTGAAGCAAAACACATTGTTGGAGTGTCAGAATGCATAGATAGAAGGCAAATAAGCGTTCCATGGCTTTATTTCGCTTAGTTGCTTACTCTTGAGTAGAACTGTATATTCACTCCAGGAATAAGCACATTTGTCAAATGAGTCAAATTGAAGCAGAACACATTGTTGGAGTGTCAGAATGCATAGATAGAAGGCAAATAAGCGTTCCATGGCTTTATTTCGCTTAGTTGCTTACTCTTGAGTAGAACTGCATATTCACTCCAGGAATAAGCACATTTGTCAAATGAGTCAAATTGAAGCAGAACACATTGTTGGAGTGTCAGAATGCATAGATAGAAGGCAAATAAGCGTTCCATGGCTTTATTTCGCTTAGTTGCTTACTCTTGAGTAGAACTGCATATTCACTCCAGGAATACGCACCTTTGTCAAATGAGTCAAATTGAAGCAAAACACATTGTTGGAGTGTCAGAATGCATAGATAGAAGGCAAATGAGCGTTCCATGGCTTTATTTCGCTTAGTTGCTTACTCTTGAGTAGAACTGCATATTCACTCCAGGAATAAGCACATTTGTCAAATGAGTCAAATTGAAGCAGAACACATTGTTGGAGTGTCAGAATGCATAGATAGAAGGCAAATAAGCGTTCCATGGCTTTATTTCGCTTAGTTGCTTACTCTTGAGTAGAACTGCATATTCACTCCAGGAATAAACACCTTTGTCAAATGAGTCAAATTGAAGCAGAACACATTGTTGGAGTGTCAGAATGCATAGATAGAAGGCAAATAAGCGTTCCATGGCTTTATTTCGCTTAGTTGCTTACTCTTGAGTAGAACTGCATATTCACTCCAGGAATACGCACCTTTGTCAAATGAGTCAAATTGAAGCAAAACACATTGTTGGAGTGTCAGAATGCATAGATAGAAGGCAAATGAGCGTTCCATGGCTTTATTTCGCTTAGTTGCTTACTCTTGAGTAGAACTGCATATTCACTCCAGGAATAAGCACATTTGTCAAATGAGTCAAATTGAAGCAAAACACATTGTTGGAGTGTCAGAATGCATAGATAGAAGGCAAATAAGCGTTCCATGGCTTTATTTCGCTTAGTTGCTTACTCTTGAGTAGAACTGCATATTCACTCCAGGAATAAACACCTTTGTCAAATGAGTCAAATTGAAGCAAAACACATTGTTGGAGTGTCAGAATGCATAGATAGAAGGCAAATAAGCGTTCCATGGCTTTATTTCGCTTAGTTGCTTACTCTTGAGTAGAACTGCATATTCACTCCAGGAATAAGCACATTTGTCAAATGAGTCAAATTGAAGCAGAACACATTGTTGGAGTGTCAGAATGCGTAGATAGAAGGCAAATAAGCGTTCCATGGCTTTATTTCGCTTAGTTGCTTACTCTTGAGTAGAACTGCATATTCACTCCAGGAATAAGCACCTTTGTAAAATGAGTCAAATTGAAGCAAAACACATTGTTGGAGTGTCAGAATGCATAGATAGAAGGCGAATAAGCGTTCCATGGCTTTATTTCGCTTAGTTGCTTACTCTTGAGTAGAACTGCATATTCACTCCAGGAATACGCACCTTTGTCAAATGAGTCAAATTGAAGCAAAACACATTGTTGGAGTGTCAGAATGCATAGATAGAAGGCAAATAAGCGTTCCATGGCTTTATTTCGCTTAGTTGCTTACTCTTGAGTAGAACTGCATATTCACTCCAGGAATAAGCACATTTGTTAAATGAGTCAAATTGAAGCAAAACACATTGTTGGAGTGTCAGAATGCATAGATAGAAGGCAAATAAGCGTTCCATGGCTTTATTTCGCTTAGTTGCTTACTCTTGAGTAGAACTGCATATTCACTCCAGGAATAAGCACATTTGTCAAATGAGTCAAATTGAAGCAGAACACATTGTTGGAGTGTCAGAATGCATAGATAGAAGGCAAATAAGCGTTCCATGGCTTTATTTCGCTTAGTTGCTTACTCTTGAGTAGAACTGCATATTCACTCCAGGAATAAACACCTTTGTCAAATGAGTCAAATTGAAGCAGAACACATTGTTGGAGTGTCAGAATGCATAGATAGAAGGCAAATAAGCGTTCCATGGCTTTATTTCGCTTAGTTGCTTACTCTTGAGTAGAACTGCATATTCACTCCAGGAATACGCACCTTTGTCAAATGAGTCAAATTGAAGCAAAACACATTGTTGGAGTGTCAGAATGCATAGATAGAAGGCAAATGAGCGTTCCATGGCTTTATTTCGCTTAGTTGCTTACTCTTGAGTAGAACTGCATATTCACTCCAGGAATAAGCACATTTGTCAAATGAGTCAAATTGAAGCAAAACACATTGTTGGAGTGTCAGAATGCATAGATAGAAGGCAAATAAGCGTTCCAAGGCTTTATTTCGCTTAGTTGCTTACTCTTGAGTAGAACTGCATATTCACTCCAGGAATACGCACCATTGTCAAATGAGTCAAATTGAAGCAAAACACATTGTTGGAGTGTCAGAATGCATAGATAGAAGGCAAATAAGCGTTCCATGGCTTTATTTCGCTTAGTTGCTTACTCTTGAGTAGAACTGTATATTCACTCCAGGAATAAGCACATTTGTCAAATGAGTCAAATTGAAGCAGAACACATTGTTGGAGTGTCAGAATGCATAGATAGAAGGCAAATAAGCGTTCCATGGCTTTATTTCGCTTAGTTGCTTACTCTTGAGTAGAACTGCATATTCACTCCAGGAATAAGCACATTTGTCAAATGAGTCAAATTGAAGCAGAACACATTGTTGGAGTGTCAGAATGCATAGATAGAAGGCAAATAAGCGTTCCATGGCTTTATTTCGCTTAGTTGCTTACTCTTGAGTAGAACTGCATATTCACTCCAGGAATACGCACCTTTGTCAAATGAGTCAAATTGAAGCAAAACACATTGTTGGAGTGTCAGAATGCATAGATAGAAGGCAAATGAGCGTTCCATGGCTTTATTTCGCTTAGTTGCTTACTCTTGAGTAGAACTGCATATTCACTCCAGGAATAAGCACATTTGTCAAATGAGTCAAATTGAAGCAGAACACATTGTTGGAGTGTCAGAATGCATAGATAGAAGGCAAATAAGCGTTCCATGGCTTTATTTCGCTTAGTTGCTTACTCTTGAGTAGAACTGCATATTCACTCCAGGAATAAACACCTTTGTCAAATGAGTCAAATTGAAGCAGAACACATTGTTGGAGTGTCAGAATGCATAGATAGAAGGCAAATAAGCGTTCCATGGCTTTATTTCGCTTAGTTGCTTACTCTTGAGTAGAACTGCATATTCACTCCAGGAATACGCACCTTTGTCAAATGAGTCAAATTGAAGCAAAACACATTGTTGGAGTGTCAGAATGCATAGATAGAAGGCAAATGAGCGTTCCATGGCTTTATTTCGCTTAGTTGCTTACTCTTGAGTAGAACTGCATATTCACTCCAGGAATAAGCACATTTGTCAAATGAGTCAAATTGAAGCAAAACACATTGTTGGAGTGTCAGAATGCATAGATAGAAGGCAAATAAGCGTTCCATGGCTTTATTTCGCTTAGTTGCTTACTCTTGAGTAGAACTGCATATTCACTCCAGGAATAAACACCTTTGTCAAATGAGTCAAATTGAAGCAAAACACATTGTTGGAGTGTCAGAATGCATAGATAGAAGGCAAATAAGCGTTCCATGGCTTTATTTCGCTTAGTTGCTTACTCTTGAGTAGAACTGCATATTCACTCCAGGAATAAGCACATTTGTCAAATGAGTCAAATTGAAGCAGAACACATTGTTGGAGTGTCAGAATGCGTAGATAGAAGGCAAATAAGCGTTCCATGGCTTTATTTCGCTTAGTTGCTTACTCTTGAGTAGAACTGCATATTCACTCCAGGAATAAGCACCTTTGTAAAATGAGTCAAATTGAAGCAAAACACATTGTTGGAGTGTCAGAATGCATAGATAGAAGGCGAATAAGCGTTCCATGGCTTTATTTCGCTTAGTTGCTTACTCTTGAGTAGAACTGCATATTCACTCCAGGAATACGCACCTTTGTCAAATGAGTCAAATTGAAGCAAAACACATTGTTGGAGTGTCAGAATGCATAGATAGAAGGCAAATAAGCGTTCCATGGCTTTATTTCGCTTAGTTGCTTACTCTTGAGTAGAACTGCATATTCACTCCAGGAATAAGCACATTTGTTAAATGAGTCAAATTGAAGCAAAACACATTGTTGGAGTGTCAGAATGCATAGATAGAAGGCAAATAAGCGTTCCATGGCTTTATTTCGCTTAGTTGCTTACTCTTGAGTAGAACTGCATATTCACTCCAGGAATAAGCACATTTGTCAAATGAGTCAAATTGAAGCAGAACACATTGTTGGAGTGTCAGAATGCATAGATAGAAGGCAAATAAGCGTTCCATGGCTTTATTTCGCTTAGTTGCTTACTCTTGAGTAGAACTGCATATTCACTCCAGGAATAAACACCTTTGTCAAATGAGTCAAATTGAAGCAGAACACATTGTTGGAGTGTCAGAATGCATAGATAGAAGGCAAATAAGCGTTCCATGGCTTTATTTCGCTTAGTTGCTTACTCTTGAGTAGAACTGCATATTCACTCCAGGAATACGCACCTTTGTCAAATGAGTCAAATTGAAGCAAAACACATTGTTGGAGTGTCAGAATGCATAGATAGAAGGCAAATGAGCGTTCCATGGCTTTATTTCGCTTAGTTGCTTACTCTTGAGTAGAACTGCATATTCACTCCAGGAATAAGCACATTTGTCAAATGAGTCAAATTGAAGCAAAACACATTGTTGGAGTGTCAGAATGCATAGATAGAAGGCAAATAAGCGTTCCAAGGCTTTATTTCGCTTAGTTGCTTACTCTTGAGTAGAACTGCATATTCACTCCAGGAATAAACACCTTTGTCAAATGAGTCAAATTGAAGCAAAACACATTGTTGGAGTGTCAGAATGCATAGATAGAAGGCAAATAAGCGTTCCATGGCTTTATTTCGCTTAGTTGCTTACTCTTGAGTAGAACTGCATATTCACTCCAGGAATAAGCACATTTGTCAAATGAGTCAAATTGAAGCAGAACACATTGTTGGAGTGTCAGAATGCGTAGATAGAAGGCAAATAAGCGTTCCATGGCTTTATTTCGCTTAGTTGCTTACTCTTGAGTAGAACTGCATATTCACTCCAGGAATAAGCACCTTTGTAAAATGAGTCAAATTGAAGCAAAACACATTGTTGGAGTGTCAGAATGCATAGATAGAAGGCGAATAAGCGTTCCATGGCTTTATTTCGCTTAGTTGCTTACTCTTGAGTAGAACTGCATATTCACTCCAGGAATACGCACCTTTGTCAAATGAGTCAAATTGAAGCAAAACACATTGTTGGAGTGTCAGAATGCATAGATAGAAGGCAAATAAGCGTTCCATGGCTTTATTTCGCTTAGTTGCTTACTCTTGAGTAGAACTGCATATTCACTCCAGGAATAAGCACATTTGTTAAATGAGTCAAATTGAAGCAAAACACATTGTTGGAGTGTCAGAATGCATAGATAGAAGGCAAATAAGCGTTCCATGGCTTTATTTCGCTTAGTTGCTTACTCTTGAGTAGAACTGCATATTCACTCCAGGAAAAAACACATTTGTCAAATGAGTCAAATTGAAGCAGAACACATTGTTGGAGTGTCAGAATGCATAGATAGAAGGCAAATAAGCGTTCCATGGCTTTATTTCGCTTAGTTGCTTACTCTTGAGTAGAACTGCATATTCACTCCAGGAATAAGCACATTTGTCAAATGAGTCAAATTGAAGCAGAACACATTGTTGGAGTGTCAGAATGCGTAGATAGAAGGCAAATAAGCGTTCCATGGCTTTATTTCGCTTAGTTGCTTACTCTTGAGTAGAACTGCATATTCACTCCAGGAATAAGCACCTTTGTAAAATGAGTCAAATTGAAGCAAAACACATTGTTGGAGTGTCAGAATGCATAGATAGAAGGCGAATAAGCGTTCCATGGCTTTATTTCGCTTAGTTGCTTACTCTTGAGTAGAAGTGCATATTCACTCCAGGAATACGCACCTTTGTCAAATGAGTCAAATTGAAGCAAAACACATTGTTGGAGTGTCCGAATGCATAGATAGAAGGCAAATAAGCGTTCCATGGCTTTATTTCGCTTAGTTGCTTACTCTTGAGTAGAACTGCATATTCACTCCAGGAATAAGCACCTTTGTAAAATGAGTCAAATTGAAGCAGAACACATTGTTGGAGTGTCGGAATGCATAGATAGAAGGCGAATAAGCGATCCATGGCTTTATTTCGCTTAATTGCTTACTCTTGAGTAGAAGTGCATATTCACTCCAGGAATACGCACCTTTGTCAAATGAGTCAAATTGAAGCAAAACACATTGTTGGAGTGTCAGAATGCATAGATAGAAGGCAAATGAGCGTTCCATGGCTTTATTTCGCTTAGTTGCTTACTCTTGAGTAGAACTGCATGTTCACTCCAGGAATAAGCACATTTGTTAAATGAGTCAAATTGAAGCAAAACACATTGTTGGAGTGTCAGAATGCATAGATAGAAGGCAAATAAGCGTTCCATGGCTTTATTTCGCTTAGTTGCTTACTCTTGAGTAGAACTGCATATTCACTCCAGGAATAAACACATTTGTCAAATGAGTCAAATTGAAGCAGAACACATTGTTGGAGTGTCAGAATGCATAGATAGAAGGCAAATAAGCGTTCCATGGCTTTATTTCGCTTAGTTGCTTACTCATGAGTAGAACTGCATATTCACTCCAGGAATACGCACCTTTGTCAAATGAGTCAAATTGAAGCAAAACACATTGTTGGAGTGTCAGAATGCATAGATAGAAGGCAAATGAGCGTTCCATGGCTTTATTTCGCTTAGTTGCTTACTCTTGAGTAGAACTGCATATTCATTCCAGGAATAAGCACATTTGTCAAATGAGTCAAATTGAAGCAGAACACATTGTTGGAGTGTCAGAATGCATAGATAGAAGGCAAATAAGCGTTCCACGGCTTTATTTCGCTTAGTTGATTACTCTTGAGTAGAACTGCATATTCACTCCAGGAATACGCACCTTTGTCAAATGAGTCAAATTGAAGCAAAACACATTGTTGGAGTGTCAGAATGCATAGATAGAAGGCAAATAAGCGTTCCATGGCTTGATTTCGCTTAGTTGCTTACTCTTGAGTAGAACTGCATATTCACTCCAGGAATACGCACCTTTGTCAAATGAGTCAAATTGAAGCAAAACACATTGTTGGAGTGTCAGAATGCATAGATAGAAGGCAAATGAGCGTTCCATGGCTTTATTTCGCTTAGTTGCTTACTCTTGAGTAGAACTGCATATTCACTCCAGGAATACGCACCTTTGTCAAATGAGTCACATTGAAGCAAAACACATTGTTGGAGTGTCAGAATGCATAGATAGAAGGCAAATAAGCGTTCCATGGCTTTATTTCGCTTAGTTGCTTACTCTTGAGTAGAACTGCATATTCACTCCAGGAATAAGCACATTTGTCAAATGAGTCAAATTGAAGCAAAACACATTGTTGGAGTGTCAGAATGCATAGATAGAAGGCAAATAAGCGTTCCATGGCTTTATTTCGCTTAGTTGCTTACTCTTGAGTAGAACTGCATATTCACTCCAGGAATAAACACATTTGTCAAATGAGTCAAATTGAAGCAAAACACATTGTTGGAGTGTCAGAATGCATAGATAGAAGGCAAATAAGCGTTCCATGGCTTTATTTCGCTTAGTTGCTTACTCTTGAGTAGAACTGCATATTCACTCCAGGAATACGCACCTTTGTCAAATAAGTCAAATTGAAGCAAAACACATTGTTGGAATGTCAGAATGCATAGATAGAAGGCAAATAAGCGTTCCATGGCTTTATTTCGCTTAGTTGCTTACTCTTGAGTAGAACTGCATATTCACTCCAGGAATAATCACATTTGTCAAATGAGTCAAATTGAAGCAAAACACATTGTTGGAGTGTCAGAATGCATAGATAGAAGGCAAATAAGCGTTCCATGGCTTTATTTCGCTTAGTTGCTTATTCTTGAGTAGAACTGCATATTCACTCCAGGAATAAGCACATTTGTAAAATGAGTCAAATTGAAGCAAAACACATTGTTGGAGTGTCAGAATGCATAGATAGAAGGCAAATGAGCGTTCCATGGCTTTATTTCGCTTAGTTGCTTACTCTTGAGTAGAACTGCATGTTCACTCCAGGAATAAGCACATTTGTTAAATGAGTCAAATTGAAGCAAAACACATTGTTGGAGTGTCAGAATGCATAGATAGAAGGCAAATAAGCGTTCCATGGCTTTATTTCGCTTAGTTGCTTACTCTTGAGTAGAACTGCATATTCATTCCAGGAATAAGCACATTTGTCAAATGAGTCAAATTGAAGCAGAACACATTGTTGGAGTGTCAGAATGCATAGATAGAAGGCAAATAAGCGTTCCACGGCTTTATTTCGCTTAGTTGATTACTCTTGAGTAGAACTGCATATTCACTCCAGGAATACGCACCTTTGTCAAATGAGTCAAATTGAAGCAAAACACATTGTTGGAGTGTCAGAATGCATAGATAGAAGGCAAATAAGCGTTCCATGGCTTTATTTCGCTTAGTTGCTTACTCTTGAGTAGAACTGCATATTCACTCCAGGAATACGCACCTTTGTCAAATGAGTCAAATTGAAGCAAAACACATTGTTGGAGTGTCAGAATGCATAGATAGAAGGCAAATGAGCGTTCCATGGCTTTATTTCGCTTAGTTGCTTACTCTTGAGTAGAACTGCATATTCACTCCAGGAATACGCACCTTTGTCAAATGAGTCACATTGAAGCAAAACACATTGTTGGAGTGTCAGAATGCATAGATAGAAGGCAAATAAGCGTTCCATGGCTTTATTTCGCTTAGTTGCTTACTCTTGAGTAGAACTGCATATTCACTCCAGGAATAAGCACATTTGTCAAATGAGTCAAATTGAAGCAAAACACATTGTTGGAGTGTCAGAATGCATAGATAGAAGGCAAATAAGCGTTCCATGGCTTTATTTCGCTTAGTTGCTTACTCTTGAGTAGAACTGCATATTCACTCCAGGAATAAACACATTTGTCAAATGAGTCAAATTGAAGCAAAACACATTGTTGGAGTGTCAGAATGCATAGATAGAAGGCAAATAAGCGTTCCATGGCTTTATTTCGCTTAGTTGCTTACTCTTGAGTAGAACTGCATATTCACTCCAGGAATACGCACCTTTGTCAAATAAGTCAAATTGAAGCAAAACACATTGTTGGAATGTCAGAATGCATAGATAGAAGGCAAATAAGCGTTCCATGGCTTTATTTCGCTTAGTTGCTTACTCTTGAGTAGAACTGCATATTCACTCCAGGAATAATCACATTTGTCAAATGAGTCAAATTGAAGCAAAACACATTGTTGGAGTGTCAGAATGCATAGATAGAAGGCAAATAAGCGTTCCATGGCTTTATTTCGCTTAGTTGCTTATTCTTGAGTAGAACTGCATATTCACTCCAGGAATAAGCACATTTGTAAAATGAGTCAAATTGAAGCAAAACACATTGTTGGAGTGTCAGAATGCATAGATAGAAGGCAAATGAGCGTTCCATGGCTTTATTTCGCTTAGTTGCTTACTCTTGAGTAGAACTGCATGTTCACTCCAGGAATAAGCACATTTGTTAAATGAGTCAAATTGAAGCAAAACACATTGTTGGAGTGTCAGAATGCATAGATAGAAGGCAAATAAGCGTTCCATGGCTTTATTTCGCTTAGTTGCTTACTCTTGAGTAGAACTGCATATTCATTCCAGGAATAAGCACATTTGTCAAATGAGTCAAATTGAAGCAGAACACATTGTTGGAGTGTCAGAATGCATAGATAGAAGGCAAATAAGCGTTCCACGGCTTTATTTCGCTTAGTTGATTACTCTTGAGTAGAACTGCATATTCACTCCAGGAATACGCACCTTTGTCAAATGAGTCAAATTGAAGCAAAACACATTGTTGGAGTGTCAGAATGCATAGATAGAAGGCAAATAAGCGTTCCATGGCTTTATTTCGCTTAGTTGCTTACTCTTGAGTAGAACTGCATATTCACTCCAGGAAAAAATACATTTTTCAAATGAGTCAAATTGAAGCAGAACACATTGTTGGAGTGTCAGAATGCATAGATAGAAGGCAAATAAGCGTTCCATGGCTTTATTTCGCTTAGTTGCTTACTCTTGAGTAGAACTGCATATTCACTCCAGGAATACGCACCTTTGTCAAATGAGTCAATTTGAAGCAAAACACATTGTTGGAGTGTCAGAATGCATAGATAGAAGGCAAATGAGCGTTCCATGGCTTTATTTCGCTTAGTTGCTTACTCTTGAGTAGAACTGCATATTCACTCCAGGAATACGCACCTTTGTCAAATGAGTCAAATTGAAGCAAAACACATTGTTGGAGTGTCAGAATGCATAGATAGAAGGCAAATAAGCGTTCCATGGCTTTATTTCGCTTAGTTGCTTACTCTTGAGTAGAACTGCATATTCACTCCAGGAATAAGCACATTTGTCAAATGAGTCAAATTGAAGCAAAACACATTGTTGGAGTGTCAGAATGCATAGATAGAAGGCAAATAAGCGTTCCATGGCTTTATTTCGCTTAGTTGCTTACTCTTGAGTAGAACTGCATATTCACTCCAGGAATAAACACATTTGTAAAATGAGTCAAATTGAAGCAAAACACATTGTTGGAGTGTCAGAATGCATAGATAGAAGGCAAATAAGCGTTCCATGGCTTTATTTCGCTTAGTTGCTTACTCTTGAGTAGAACTGCATATTCACTCCAGGAATACGCACCTTTGTCAAATGAGTCAAATTGAAGCAAAACACATTGTTGGAATGTCAGAATGCATAGATAGAAGGCAAATAAGCCTTCCATGGCTTTATTTCGCTTAGTTGCTTACTCTTGAGTAGAACTGCATATTCACTCCAGGAATAATCACATTTGTCAAATGAGTCAAATTGAAGCAAAACACATTGTTGGAGTGTCAGAATGCATAGATAGAAGGCAAATAAGCGTTCCATGGCTTTATTTCGCTTAGTTGCTTACTCTTGAGTAGAACTGCATATTCACTCCAGGAATAAGCACATTTGTAAAATGAGTCAAATTGAAGCAAAGCACATTGTTGGAGTGTCAGAATGCATAGATAGAAGGCAAATGAGCGTTCCATGGCTTTATTTCGCTTAGTTGCTTACTCTTGAGTAGAACTGCATGTTCACTCCAGGAATAAGCACATTTGTTAAATGAGTCAAATTGAAGCAAAACACATTGTTGGAGTGTCAGAATGCATAGATAGAAGGCAAATAAGCGTTCCATGGCTTTATTTCGCTTAGTTGCTTACTCTTGAGTAGAACTGCATATTCATTCCAGGAATAAGCACATTTGTCAAATGAGTCAAATTGAAGCAGAACACATTGTTGGAGTGTCAGAATGCATAGATAGAAGGCAAATAAGCGTCCCACGGCTTTATTTCGCTTAGTTGCTTACTCTTGAGTAGAACTGCATATTCACTCCAGGAATAAGCACATTTGTAAAATGAGTCAAATTGAAGCAAAGCACATTGTTGGAGTGTCAGAATGCATAGATAGATGGCAAATAAGCGTTCCATGGCTTTATTTCGCTTAGTTGCTTACTCTTGAGTAGAACTGCATATTCACTCCAGGAATACGCACCTTTGTCAAATGAGTCAAATTGAAGCAAAACACATTGTTGGAGTGTCAGAATGCATAGATAGAAGGCAAATGAGCGTTCCATGGCTTTATTTCGCTTAGTTGCTTACTCTTGAGTAGAACTGCATATTCACTCCAGGAATACGCACCTTTGTCAAATGAGTCAAATTGAAGCAAAACACATTGTTGGAGTGTCAGAATGCATAGATAGAAGGCAAATAAGCGTTCCATGGCTTTATTTCGCTTAGTTGCTTACTCTTGAGTAGAACTGCATATTCACTCCAGGAATAAGCACATTTGTCAAATGAGTCAAATTGAAGCAAAACACATTGTTGGAGTGTCAGAATGCATAGATAGAAGGCAAATAAGCGTTCCATGGCTTTATTTCGCTTAGTTGCTTACTCTTGAGTAGAACTGCATATTCACTCCAGGAATAAACACATTTGTCAAATGAGTCAAATTGAAGCAAAACACATTGTTGGAGTGTCAGAATGCATAGATAGAAGGCAAATAAGCGTTCCATGGCTTTATTTCGCTTAGTTGCTTACTCTTGAGTAGAACTGCATATTCACTCCAGGAATACGCACCTTTGTCAAATGAGTCAAATTGAAGCAAAACACATTGTTGGAGTGTCAGAATGCATAGATAGAAGGCAAATGAGCGTTCCATGGCTTTATTTCGCTTAGTTGCTAACTCTTGAGTAGAACTGCATATTCACTCCAGGAATACGCACCTTTGTCAAATGAGTCAAATTGAAGCAAAACACATTGTTGGAGTGTCAGAATGCATAGATAGAAGGCAAATAAGCGTTCCATGGCTTTATTTCGCTTAGTTGCTTACTCTTGAGTAGAACTGCATATTCACTCCAGGAATAAGCACATTTGTCAAATGAGTCAAATTGAAGCAAAACACATTGTTGGAGTGTCAGAATGCATAGATAGAAGGCAAATAAGCGTTCCATGGCTTTATTTCGCTTAGTTGCTTACTCTTGAGTAGAACTGCATATTCACTCCAGGAATAAACACATTTGTCAAATGAGTCAAATTGAAGCAAAACACTGTTGGAGTGTCAGAATGCATAGATAGAAGGCAAATAAGCGTTCCATGGCTTTATTTCGCTTAGTTGCTTACTCTTGAGTAGAACTGCATATTCACTCCAGGAATACGCACCTTTGTCAAATGAGTCAAATTGAAGCAAAACACATTGTTGGAGTGTCAGAATGCATAGATAGAAGGCAAATGAGCGTTCCATGGCTTTATTTCGCTTAGTTGCTTACTCTTGAGTAGAACTGCATATTCACTCCAGGAATAAGCACATTTGTTAAATGAGTCAAATTGAAGCAGAACACATTGTTGGAGTGTCAGAATGCATAGATAGAAGGCAAATAAGCGTTCCATGGCTTTATTTCGCTTAGTTGCTTACTCTTGAGTAGAACTGCATATTCACTCCAGGAATAAGCACATTTGTCAAATGAGTCAAATTGAAGCAGAACACATTGTTGGAGTGTCAGAATGCATAGATAGAAGGCAAATAAGCGTTCCATGGCTTTATTTCGCTTAGTTGCTTACTCTTGAGTAGAACTGCATATTCACTCCAGGAATAAGCACATTTGTCAAATGAGTCAAATTGAAGCAAAACACATTGTTGGAGTGTCAGAATGCATAGATAGAAGGCGAATAAGCGTTCCATGGCTTTATTTCGCTTAGTTGCTTACTCTTGAGTAGAAGTGCATATTCACTCCAGGAATACGCACCTTTGTCAAATGAGTCAAATTGAAGCAAAACACATTGTTGGAGTGTCAGAATGCATAGATAGAAGGCAAATAAGCGTTCCATGGCTTTATTTCGCTTAGTTGCTTACTCTTGAGTAGAACTGCATATTCACTCCAGGAATACGCACCTTTGTCAAATGAGTCAAATTGAAGCAAAACACATTGTTGGAGTGTCAGAATGCGTAGATAGAAGGCAAATAAGCGTTCCATGGCTTTATTTCGCTTAGTTGCTTACTCTTGAGTAGAACTGCATATTCACTCCAGGAATAAGCACCTTTGTAAAATGAGTCAAATTGAAGCAAAACACATTGTTGGAGTGTCAGAATGCATGGATAGAAGGCGAATAAGCGTTCCATGGCTTTATTTCGCTTAGTTGCTTACTCTTGAGTAGAAGTGCATATTCACTCCAGGAATACGCACCTTTGTCAAATGAGTCAAATTGAAGCAAAACACATTGTTGGAGTGTCAGAATGCATAGATAGAAGGTAAATAAGCGTTCCATGGCTTTATTTCGGTTAGTTGCTTACTCTTGAGTAGAACTGCATATTCATTCCAGGAATAAGCACATTTGTCAAATGCCTCAAATTGAAGCAGAACACATTGTTGGAGTGTCAGAATGCATAGATAGAAGGCAAATAAGCATTCCACGGCTTTATTTCGCTTAGTTGATTACTCTTGAGTAGAACTGCATATTCACTCCAGGAATACGCACCTTTGTCAAATGAGTCAAATTGAAGCAAAACACATTGTTGGAGTGTCAGAATGCATAGATAGAAGGCAAATAAGCGTTCCATGGCTTTATTTCGCTTAGTTGCTTACTCTTGAGTAGAACTGCATATTCATTCCAGGAATAAGCACATTTGTCAAATGAGTCAAATTGAAGCAGAACACATTGTTGGAGTGTCAGTATGCATAGATAGAAGGCAAATAAGCGTTCCAAGGCTTTATTTCGCTTAGTTGATTACTCTTGAGTAGAACTGCATATTCACTCCAGGAATACGCACCTTTGTCAAATGAGTCAAATTGAAGCAAAACACATTGTTGGAGTGTCAGAATGCATAGATAGAAGGCAAATAAGCGTTCCATGGCTTTATTTCGCTTAGTTGCTTACTCTTGAGTAGAACTGCATATTCACTCCAGGAAAAAACACATTTGTCAAATGAGTCAAATTGAAGCAGAACACATTGTTGGAGTGTCAGAATGCATAGATAGAAGGCAAATAAGCGTTCCATGGCTTTATTTCGCTTAGTTGCTTACTCTTGAGTAGAACTGCATATTCACTCCAGGAATAAGCACATTTGTCAAATGAGTCAAATTGAAGCAGAACACATTGTTGGAGTGTCAGAATGCATAGATAGAAGGCAAATAAGCGTTCCATGGCTTTATTTCGCTTAGTTGCTTACTCTTGAGTAGAACTGCATATTCACTCCAGGAATAAGCACCTTTGTAAAATGAGTCAAATTGAAGCAAAACACATTGTTGGAGTGTCAGAATGCATGGATAGAAGGCAAATAAGCGTTCCATGGCTTTATTTCGCTTAGTTGCTTACTCTTGAGTAGAACTGCATATTCACTCCAGGAATACGCACCTTTGTCAAATGAGTCAAATTGAAGCAAAACACATTGTTGGAGTGTCAGAATGCATAGATAGAAGGCAAATAAGCGTTCCATGGCTTTATTTCGCTTAGTTGCTTACTCTTGAGTAGAACTGCATATTCACTCCAGGAATAAGCACCTTTGTAAAATGAGTCAAATTGAAGCAGAACACATTGTTGGAGTGTCAGAATGCATAGATAGAAGGCGAATAAGCGTTCCATGGCTTTATTTCGCTTAATTGCTTACTCTTGAGTAGAAGTGCATATTCACTCCAGGAATACGCACCTTTGTCAAATGAGTCAAATTGAAGCAAAACACATTGTTGGAGTGTCAGAATGCATAGATAGAAGGCAAATGAGCGTTCCATGGCTTTATTTCGCTTAGTTGCTTACTCTTGAGTAGAACTGCATGTTCACTCCAGGAATAAGCACATTTGTTAAATGAGTCAAATTGAAGCAAAACACATTGTTGGAGTGTCAGAATGCATAGATAGAAGGCAAATAAGCGTTCCATGGCTTTATTTCGCTTAGTTGCTTACTCTTGAGTAGAACTGCATATTCACTCCAGGAATAAACACATTTGTCAAATGAGTCAAATTGAAGCAGAACACATTGTTGGAGTGTCAGAATGCATAGATAGAAGGCAAATAAGCGTTCCATGGCTTTATTTCGCTTAGTTGCTTACTCATGAGTAGAACTGCATATTCACTCCAGGAATACGCACCTTTGTCAAATGAGTCAAATTGAAGCAAAACACATTGTTGGAGTGTCAGAATGCATAGATAGAAGGCAAATGAGCGTTCCATGGCTTTATTTCGCTTAGTTGCTTACTCTTGAGTAGAACTGCATATTCATTCCAGGAATAAGCACATTTGTCAAATGAGTCAAATTGAAGCAGAACACATTGTTGGAGTGTCAGAATGCATAGATAGAAGGCAAATAAGCGTTCCACGGCTTTATTTCGCTTAGTTGATTACTCTTGAGTAGAACTGCATATTCACTCCAGGAATACGCACCTTTGTCAAATGAGTCAAATTGAAGCAAAACACATTGTTGGAGTGTCAGAATGCATAGATAGAAGGCAAATAAGCGTTCCATGGCTTTATTTCGCTTAGTTGCTTACTCTTGAGTAGAACTGCATATTCACTCCAGGAAAAAACACATTTGTCAAATGAGTCAAATTGAAGCAGAACACATTGTTGGAGTGTCAGAATGCATAGATAGAAGGCAAATAAGCGTTCCATGGCTTTATTTCGCTTAGTTGCTTACTCTTGAGTAGAACTGCATATTCACTCCAGGAATAAGCACATTTGTCAAATGAGTCAAATTGAAGCAGAACACATTGTTGGAGTGTCAGAATGCATAGATAGAAGGCAAATAAGCGTTCCATGGCTTTATTTCGCTTAGTTGCTTACTCTTGAGTAGAACTGCATATTCACTCCAGGAATAAGCACCTTTGTAAAATGAGTCAAGTTGAAGCAAAACACATTGTTGGAGTGTCAGAATGCATGGATAGAAGGCGAATAAGCGTTCCATGGCTTTATTTCGCTTAGTTGCTTACTCTTGAGTAGAAGTGCATATTCACTCCAGGAATACGCACCTTTGTCAAATGAGTCAAATTGAAGCAAAACACATTGTTGGAGTGTCAGAATGCGTAGATAGAAGGCAAATAAGCGTTCCATGGCTTTATTTCGCTTAGTTGCTTACTCTTGAGTAGAACTGTATATTCACTCCAGGAATACGCACCTTTGTCAAATGAGTCAAATTGAAGCAAAACACATTGTTGGAGTGTCAGAATGCATAGATAGAAGGCAAATAAGCGTTCCATGGCTTTATTTCGCTTAGTTGCTTACTCTTGAGTAGAACTGCATATTCACTCCAGGAATAAGCACCTTTGTCAAATGAGTCAAATTGAATCAGAACACATTGTTGGAGTGTCCGAATGCATAGATAGAAGGCAAATAAGCGTTCCATGGCTTTATTTCGCTTAGTTGCTTACTCTTGAGTAGAACTGCATATTCACTCCAGGAATAATCACCTTTGTAAAATGAGTCAAATTGAAGCAGAACACATTGTTGGAGTGTCAGAATGCATAGATAGAAGGCAAATAAGCGTTCCATGGCTTTATTTCGCTTAGTTGCTTACTCTTGAGTAGAACTGCATATTCACTCCAGGAATAATCACCTTTGTAAAATGAGTCAAATTGAAGCAGAACACATTGTTGGAGTGTCAGAATGCATAGATAGAAGGCGAATAAGCGTTCCATGGCTTTATTTCGCTTAATTGCTTACTCTTGAGTAGAAGTGCATATTCACTCCAGGAATACGCACCTTTGTCAAATGAGTCAAATTGAAGCAAAACACATTGTTGGAGTGTCAGAATGCATAGATAGAAGGCAAATGAGCGTTCCATGGCTTTATTTCGCTTAGTTGCTTACTCTTGAGTAGAACTGCATGTTCACTCCAGGAATAAGCACATTTGTTAAATGAGTCAAATTGAAGCAAAACACATTGTTGGAGTGTCAGAATGCATAGATAGAAGGCAAATAAGCGTTCCATGGCTTTATTTCGCTTAGTTGCTTACTCTTGAGTAGAACTGCATATTCACTCCAGGAATACGCACCTTTGTCAAATGAGTCAAATTGAAGCAAAACACATTGTTGGAGTGTCAGAATGCATAGATAGAAGGCAAATGAGCGTTCCATGGCTTTATTTCGCTTAGTTGCTTACTCTTGAGTAGAACTGCATATTCATTCCAGGAATAAGCACATTTGTCAAATGAGTCAAATTGAAGCAGAACACATTGTTGGAGTGTCAGAATGCATAGATAGAAGGCAAATAAGCGTTCCATGGCTTTATTTCGCTTAGTTGCTTACTCTTGAGTAGAACTGCATATTCACTCCAGGAAAAAACACATTTGTCAAATGAGTCAAATTGAAGCAGAACACATTGTTGGAGTGTCAGAATGCATAGATAGAAGGCAAATAAGCGTTCCATGGCTTTATTTCGCTTAGTTGCTTACTCTTGAGTAGAACTGCATATTCACTCCAGGAATAAGCACATTTGTCAAATGAGTCAAATTGAAGCAGAACACATTGTTGGAGTGTCAGAATGCATAGATAGAAGGCAAATAAGCGTTCCATGGCTTTATTTCGCTTAGTTGCTTACTCTTGAGTAGAACTGCATATTCACTCCAGGAATAAGCACCTTTGTAAAATGAGTCAAATTGAAGCAAAACACATTGTTGGAGTGTCAGAATGCATGGATAGAAGGCGAATAAGCGTTCCATGGCTTTATTTCGCTTAGTTGCTTACTCTTGAGTAGAAGTGCATATTCACTCCAGGAATACGCACCTTTGTCAAATGAGTCAAATTGAAGCAAAACACATTGTTGGAGTGTCAGAATGCATAGATAGAAGGTAAATAAGCGTTCCATGGCTTTATTTCGCTTTGTTGCTTACTCTTGAGTAGAACTGCATATTCATTCCAGGAATAAGCACATTTGTCAAATGCCTCAAATTGAAGCAGAACACATTGTTGGAGTGTCAGAATGCATAGATAGAAGGCAAATAAGCGTTCCATGGCTTTATTTCGCTTAATTGCTTACTCTTGAGTAGAACTGCATATTCACTCCAGGAATACGCACCTTTGTCAAATGAGTCAAATTGAAGCAAAACACATTGTTGGAGTGTCAGAATGCATAGATAGAAGGCAAATGAGCGTTCCATGGCTTTATTTCGCTTAGTTGCTTACTCTTGAGTAGAACTGCATGTTCACTCCAGGAATAAGCACATTTGTTAAATGAGTCAAATTGAAGCAAAACACATTGTTGGAGTGTCAGAATGCATAGATAGAAGGCAGATAAGCGTTCCATGGCTTTATTTCGCTTAGTTGCTTACTCTTGAGTAGAACTGCATATTCACTCCAGGAATAAACACATTTGTCAAATGAGTCAAATTGAAGCAGAACACATTGTTGGAGTGTCAGAATGCATAGATAGAAGGCAAATAAGCGTTCCATGGCTTTATTTCGCTTAGTTGCTTACTCTTGAGTAGAACTGCATATTCACTCCAGGAATACGCACCTTTGTCAAATGAGTCAAATTGAAGCAAAACACATTGTTGGAGTGTCAGAATGCATAGATAGAAGGCAAATAAGCGTTCCATGGCTTTATTTCGCTTAGTTGCTTACTCTTGAGTAGAACTGCATATTCACTCCAGGAATAAGCACATTTGTCAAATGAGTCAAATTGAAGCAGAACACATTGTTGGAGTTTCAGAATGCATAGATAGAAGGCAAATAAGCGTTCCATGGCTTTATTTCCCTTAGTTGCTTACTCTTGAGTACAAGTGCATATTCACTCCAGGAATACGCACCTTTGTCAAATGAGTCAAATTGAAGCAAAACACATTGTTGGAGTGTCAGAATGCATAGATAGAAGGCAAATGAGCGTTCCATGGCTTTATTTCGCTTAGTTGCTTACTCTTGAGTAGAACTGCATATTCACTCCAGGAATATGCACCTTTGTCAAATGAGTCAAATTGAAGCAAAACACATTGTTGGAGTGTCAGAATGCATAGATAGAAGGCAAATGAGCGTTCCATGGCTTTATTTCGCTTAGTTGCTTACTCTTGAGTAGAACTGCATATTCATTCCAGGAATAAGCACATTTGTCAAATGAGTCAAATTGAAGCAGAACACATTGTTGGAGTGTCAGAATGCATAGATAGAAGGCAAATAAGCGTTCCATGGCTTTATTTCGCTTTGTTGCTTACTCTTGAGTAGAACTGCATATTCACTCCAGGAATACGCACCTTTGTCAAATGAGTCAAATTGAAGCAAAACACATTGTTGGAGTGTCAGAATGCATAGATAGAAGGCAAATGAGCGTTCCATGGCTTTATTTCGCTTAGTTGCTTACTCTTGAGTAGAACTGCATATTCACTCCAGGAATAAGCACATTTGTCAAATGAGTCAAATTGAAGCAAAACACATTGTTGGAGTGTCAGAATGCATAGATAGAAGGCAAATAAGCGTTCCATGGCTTTATTTCGCTTAGTTGCTTACTCTTGAGTAGAACTGCATATTCACTCCAGGAATAAACACCTTTGTCAAATGAGTCAAATTGAAGCAAAACACATTGTTGGAGTGTCAGAATGCATAGATAGAAGGCAAATAAGCGTTCCATGGCTTTATTTCGCTTAGTTGCTTACTCTTGAGTAGAACTGCATATTCACTCCAGGAAAAAACACATTTGTCAAATGAGTCAAATTGAAGCAGAACACATTGTTGGAGTGTCAGAATGCATAGATAGAAGGCAAATAAGCGTTCCATGGCTTTATTTCGCTTAGTTGCTTACTCTTGAGTAGAACTGCATATTCACTCCAGGAATAAGCACATTTGTCAAATGAGTCAAATTGAAGCAGAACACATTGTTGGAGTGTCAGAATGCATAGATAGAAGGCAAATAAGCGTTCCATGGCTTTATTTCGCTTAGTTGCTTACTCTTGAGTAGAACTGCATATTCACTCCAGGAATAAGCACCTTTGTAAAATGAGTCAAGTTGAAGCAAAACACATTGTTGGAGTGTCAGAATGCATGGATAGAAGGCGAATAAGCGTTCCATGGCTTTATTTCGCTTAGTTGCTTACTCTTGAGTAGAAGTGCATATTCACTCCAGGAATACGCACCTTTGTCAAATGAGTCAAATTGAAGCAAAACACATTGTTGGAGTGTCAGAATGCGTAGATAGAAGGCAAATAAGCGTTCCATGGCTTTATTTCGCTTAGTTGCTTACTCTTGAGTAGAACTGCATATTCACTCCAGGAATAAGCACCTTTGTAAAATGAGTCAAATTGAAGCAAAACACATTGTTGGAGTGTCAGAATGCATGGATCGAAGGCGAATAAGCGTTCCATGGCTTTATTTCGCTTAGTTGCTTACTCTTGAGTAGAAGTGCATATTCACTCCAGGAATACGCACCTTTGTCAAATGAGTCAAATTGAAGCAAAACACATTGTTGGAGTGTCAGAATGCATAGATAGAAGGTAAATAAGCGTTCCATGGCTTTATTTCGCTTAGTTGCTTACTCTTGAGTAGAACTGCATATTCATTCCAGGAATAAGCACATTTGTCAAATGCCTCAAATTGAAGCAGAACACATTGTTGGAGTGTCAGAATGCATAGATAGAAGGCAAATAAGCGTTCCATGGCTTTATTTCGCTTAGTTGCTTACTTTTGAGTAGAACTGCATATTCACTCCAGGAATACGCACCTTTGTCAAATGAGTCAAATTGAAGCAGAACACATTGTTGGAGTGTCAGAATGCATAGATAGAAGGCGAATAAGCGTTCCATGGCTTTATTTCGCTTAATTGCTTACTCTTGAGTAGAAGTGCATATTCACTCCATGAATACGCACCTTTGTCAAATGAGTCAAATTGAAGCAAAACTCATTGTTGGAGTGTGAGAATGCATAGATAGAAGGCAAATGAGCGTTCCATGGCTTTATTTCGCTTAGTTGCTTACTCTTGAGTAGAACTGCATGTTCACTCCAGGAATAAGCACATTTGTTAAATGAGTCAAATTGAAGCACAACACATTGTTGGAGTGTCAGAATGCATAGATAGAAGGCGAATAAGCGTTCCATGGCTTTATTTCGCTTAGTTGCTTACTCTTGAGTAGAACTGCATATTCACTCCAGGAATACGCACCTTTGTCAAATGAGTCAAATTGAAGCAAAACACATTGTTGGAGTGTCAGAATGCATAGATTGAAGGCAAATAAGCGTTCCATGGCTTTATTTCGCTTAGTTGCTTACTCTTGAGTAGAACTGCATATTCACTCCAGGAATAAGCACATTTGTTAAATGAGTCAAATTGAAGCAAAACACATTGTTGGAGTGTCAGAATGCATAGATAGAAGGCAAATAAGCGTTCCATGGCTTTATTTCGCTTAGTTGCTTACTCTTGAGTAGAACTGCATATTCACTCCAGGAAAAAACACATTTGTCAAATGAGTCAAATTGAAGCAGAACACATTGTTGGAGTGTCAGAATGCATAGATAGAAGGCAAATAAGCGTTCCATGGCTTTATTTCGCTTAGTTGCTTACTCTTGAGTAGAACTGCATATTCACTCCAGGAATAAGCACATTTGTCAAATGAGTCAAATTGAAGCAGAACACATTGTTGGAGTGTCAGAATGCGTAGATAGAAGGCAAATAAGCGTTCCATGGCTTTATTTCGCTTAGTTGCTTACTCTTGAGTAGAACTGCATATTCACTCCAGGAATAAGCACCTTTGTAAAATGAGTCAAATTGAAGCAAAACACATTGTTGGAGTGTCAGAATGCATAGATAGAAGGCGAATAAGCGTTCCATGGCTTTATTTCGCTTAGTTGCTTACTCTTGAGTAGAAGTGCATATTCACTCCAGGAATACGCACCTTTGTCAAATGAGTCAAATTGAAGCAAAACACATTGTTGGAGTGTCCGAATGCATAGATAGAAGGCAAATAAGCGTTCCATGGCTTTATTTCGCTTAGTTGCTTACTCTTGAGTAGAACTGCATATTCACTCCAGGAATAAGCACCTTTGTAAAATGAGTCAAATTGAAGCAGAACACATTGTTGGAGTGTCAGAATGCATAGATAGAAGGCAAATGAGCGTTCCATGGCTTTATTTCGCTTAGTTGCTTACTCTTGAGTAGAACTGCATATTCACTCCAGGAATACGCACCTTTGTCAAATGAGTCAAATTGAAGCAAAACACATTGTTGGAGTGTCAGAATGCATAGATAGAAGGCAAATAAGCGTTCCATGGCTTTATTTCGCTTAGTTGCTTACTCTTGAGTAGAACTGCATATTCACTCCAGGAATAAGCACATTTGTTAAATGAGTCAAATTGAAGCAAAACACATTGTTGGAGTGTCAGAATGCATAGATAGAAGGCAAATAAGCGTTCCATGGCTTTATTTCGCTTAGTTGCTTACTCTTGAGTAGAACTGCATATTCACTCCAGGAAAAAACACATTTGTCAAATGAGTCAAATTGAAGCAGAACACATTGTTGGAGTGTCAGAATGCATAGATAGAAGGCAAATAAGCGTTCCATGGCTTTATTTCGCTTAGTTGCTTACTCTTGAGTAGAACTGCATATTCACTCCAGGAAAAAACACATTTGTCAAATGAGTCAAATTGAAGCAGCACACATTGTTGGAGTGTCAGAATGCATAGATAGAAGGCAAATAAGCGTTCCATGGCTTTATTTCGCTTAGTTGCTTACTCTTGAGTAGAACTGCATATTCACTCCAGGAATAAGCACATTTGTCAAATGAGTCAAATTGAAGCAGAACACATTGTTGGAGTGTCAGAATGCGTAGATAGAAGGCAAATAAGCGTTCCATGGCTTTATTTCGCTTAGTTGCTTACTCTTGAGTAGAACTGCATATTCACTCCAGGAATAAGCACCTTTGTAAAATGAGTCAAATTGAAGCAAAACACATTGTTGGAGTGTCAGAATGCATAGATAGAAGGCGAATAAGCGTTCCATGGCTTTATTTCGCTTAGTTGCTTACTCTTGAGTAGAAGTGCATATTCACTCCAGGAATACGCACCTTTGTCAAATGAGTCAAATTGAAGCAAAACACATTGTTGGAGTGTCCGAATGCATAGATAGAAGGCAAATAAGCGTTCCATGGCTTTATTTCGCTTAGTTGCTTACTCTTGAGTAGAACTGCATATTCACTCCAGGAATAAGCACCTTTGTAAAATGAGTCAAATTGAAGCAGAACACATTGTTGGAGTGTCAGAATGCATAGATAGAAGGCGAATAAGCGTTCCATGGCTTTATTTCGCTTAGTTGCTTACTCTTGAGTAGAAGTGCATATTCACTCCAGGAATAAACACATTTGTCAAATGAGTCAAATTGAAGCAAAACACATTGTTGGAGTGTCAGAATGCATAGATAGAAGGCAAATAAGCGTTCCATGGCTTTATTTCGCTTAGTTGCTTACTCTTGAGTAGAACTGCATATTCACTCCAGGAATACGCACCTTTGTCAAATGAGTCAAATTGAAGCAAAACACATTGTTGGAGTGTCAGAATGCATAGATAGAAGGTAAATAAGCGTTCCATGGCTTTATTTCGCTTAGTTGCTTACTCTTGAGTAGAACTGCATATTCATTCCAGGAATAAGCACATTTGTCAAATGCCTCAAATTGAAGCAGAACACATTGTTGGAGTGTCAGAATGCATAGATAGAAGGCAAATAAGCGTTCCATGGCTTTATTTCGCTTAGTTGCTTACTTTTGAGTAGAACTGCATATTCACTCCAGGAATACGCACCTTTGTCAAATGAGTCAAATTGAAGCAGAACACATTGTTGGAGTGTCAGAATGCATAGATAGAAGGCGAATAAGCGTTCCATGGCTTTATTTCGCTTAATTGCTTACTCTTGAGTAGAAGTGCATATTCACTCCATGAATACGCACCTTTGTCAAATGAGTCAAATTGAAGCAAAACTCATTGTTGGAGTGTGAGAATGCATAGATAGAAGGCAAATGAGCGTTCCATGGCTTTATTTCGCTTAGTTGCTTACTCTTGAGTAGAACTGCATGTTCACTCCAGGAATAAGCACATTTGTTAAATGAGTCAAATTGAAGCACAACACATTGTTGGAGTGTCAGAATGCATAGATAGAAGGCGAATAAGCGTTCCATGGCTTTATTTCGCTTAGTTGCTTACTCTTGAGTAGAACTGCATATTCACTCCAGGAATACGCACCTTTGTCAAATGAGTCAAATTGAAGCAAAACACATTGTTGGAGTGTCAGAATGCATAGATTGAAGGCAAATAAGCGTTCCATGGCTTTATTTCGCTTAGTTGCTTACTCTTGAGTAGAACTGCATATTCACTCCAGGAATAAGCACATTTGTTAAATGAGTCAAATTGAAGCAAAACACATTGTTGGAGTGTCAGAATGCATAGATAGAAGGCAAATAAGCGTTCCATGGCTTTATTTCGCTTAGTTGCTTACTCTTGAGTAGAACTGCATATTCACTCCAGGAAAAAACACATTTGTCAAATGAGTCAAATTGAAGCAGAACACATTGTTGGAGTGTCAGAATGCATAGATAGAAGGCAAATAAGCGTTCCATGGCTTTATTTCGCTTAGTTGCTTACTCTTGAGTAGAACTGCATATTCACTCCAGGAATAAGCACATTTGTCAAATGAGTCAAATTGAAGCAGAACACATTGTTGGAGTGTCAGAATGCGTAGATAGAAGGCAAATAAGCGTTCCATGGCTTTATTTCGCTTAGTTGCTTACTCTTGAGTAGAACTGCATATTCACTCCAGGAAAAAACACATTTGTCAAATGAGTCAAATTGAAGCAGCACACATTGTTGGAGTGTCAGAATGCATAGATAGAAGGCAAATAAGCGTTCCATGGCTTTATTTCGCTTAGTTGCTTACTCTTGAGTAGAACTGCATATTCACTCCAGGAATAAGCACATTTGTCAAATGAGTCAAATTGAAGCAGAACACATTGTTGGAGTGTCAGAATGCGTAGATAGAAGGCAAATAAGCGTTCCATGGCTTTATTTCGCTTAGTTGCTTACTCTTGAGTAGAACTGCATATTCACTCCAGGAATAAGCACCTTTGTAAAATGAGTCAAATTGAAGCAAAACACATTGTTGGAGTGTCAGAATGCATAGATAGAAGGCGAATAAGCGTTCCATGGCTTTATTTCGCTTAGTTGCTTACTCTTGAGTAGAAGTGCATATTCACTCCAGGAATACGCACCTTTGTCAAATGAGTCAAATTGAAGCAAAACACATTGTTGGAGTGTCCGAATGCATAGATAGAAGGCAAATAAGCGTTCCATGGCTTTATTTCGCTTAGTTGCTTACTCTTGAGTAGAACTGCATATTCACTCCAGGAATAAGCACCTTTGTAAAATGAGTCAAATTGAAGCAGAACACATTGTTGGAGTGTCAGAATGCATAGATAGAAGGCGAATAAGCGTTCCATGGCTTTATTTCGCTTAGTTGCTTACTCTTGAGTAGAAGTGCATATTCACTCCAGGAATAAACACATTTGTCAAATGAGTCAAATTGAAGCAAAACACATTGTTGGAGTGTCAGAATGCATAGATAGAAGGCAAATAAGCGTTCCATGGCTTTATTTCGCTTAGTTGCTTACTCTTGAGTAGAACTGCATATTCACTCCAGGAATACGCACCTTTGTCAAATGAGTCAAATTGAAGCAAAACACATTGTTGGAGTGTCAGAATGCATAGATAGAAGGCAAATAAGCGTTCCATGGCTTTATTTCGCTTAGTTGCTTACTCTTGAGTAGAACTGCATATTCACTCCAGGAATAATCACCTTTGTCAAATGAGTCAAATTGAAGCAAAACACATTGTTGGAGTGTCAGAATGCATAGATAGAAGGCAAATGAGCGTTCCATGGCTTTATTTCGCTTAGTTGCTTACTCTTGAGTAGAACTGCATATTCACTCCAGGAATACGCACCTTTGTCAAATGAGTCAAATTGAAGCAAAACACATTGTTGGAGTGTCAGAATGCATAGATAGAAGGCAAATAAGCGTTCCATGGCTTTATTTCGCTTAGTTGCTTACTCTTGAGTAGAACTGCATATTCACTCCAGGAATAAGCACATTTGTCAAATGAGTCAAATTGAAGCAAAACACATTGTTGGAGTGTCAGAATGCATAGATAGAAGGCAAGTAAGCATTCCATGGCTTTATTTCGCTTAGTTGCTTACTCTTGAGTAGAACTGCATATTCACTCCAGGAATAAGCACATTTGTCAAATGAGTCAAATTGAAGCAGAACACATTGTTGGAGTGTCAGAATGCATAGATAGAAGGCAAATAAGCGTTCCATGGCTTTATTTCGCGTAGTTGCTTACTCTTGAGTAGAACTGCATATTCACTCCAGGAATAAACACATTTGTCAAATGAGTCAAATTGAAGCAAAACACATTGTTGGAGTGTCAGAATGCATAGATAGAAGGCAAATAAGCGTTCCATGGCTTTATTTCGCTTAGTTGCTTACTCTTGAGTAGAACTGCATATTCACTCCAGGAATACGCACCTTTGTCAAATGAGTCAAATTGAAGCAAAACACATTGTTGGAGTGTCAGAATGCATAGATAGAAGGCAAATGAGCGTTCCATGGCTTTATTTCGCTTAGTTGCTAACTCTTGAGTAGAACTGCATATTCACTCCAGGAATACGCACCTTTGTCAAATGAGTCAAATTGAAGCAAAACACATTGTTGGAGTGTCAGAATGCATAGATAGAAGGCAAATAAGCGTTCCATGGCTTTATTTCGCTTAGTTGCTTACTCTTGAGTAGAACTGCATATTCACTCCAGGAATAAACACATTTGTCAAATGAGTCAAATTGAAGCAAAACACATTGTTGGAGTGTCAGAATGCATAGATAGAAGGCAAATAAGCGTTCCATGGCTTTATTTCGCTTAGTTGCTTACTTTTGAGTAGAACTGCATATTCACTCCAGGAATAAACACATTTGTCAAATGAGTCAAATTGAAGCAAAACACATTGTTGGAGTGTCAGAATGCATAGATAGAAGGCAAATGAGCGTTCCATGGCTTTATTTCGCTTAGTTGCTTACTCTTGAGTAGAACTGCATATTCACTCCAGGAATAAGCACATTTGTTAAATGAGTCAAATTGAAGCAGAACACATTGTTGGAGTGTCAGAATGCATAGATAGAAGGCAAATAAGCGTTCCATTGCTTTATTTCGCTTAGTTGCTTACTCTTGAGTAGAACTGCATATTCACTCCAGGAATACACACCTTTGTCATATGAGTCAAATTGAAGCAGAACACATTGTTGGAGTGTCAGAATGCATAGATAGAAGGCAAATGAGCGTTCCATGGCTTTATTTCGCTTAGTTGCTTACTCTTGAGTAGAACTGCATATTCACTCCAGGAATACGCACCTTTGTCAAATGAGTCAAATTGAAGCAAAACACATTGTTGGAGTGTCAGAATGCATAGATAGAAGGCAAATAAGCGTTCCATGGCTTTATTTCGCTTAGTTGCTTACTCTTGAGTAGAACTGCATATTCACTCCAGGAATAAGCACATTTGTCAAATGAGTCAAATTGAAGCAAAACACATTGTTGGAGTGTCAGAATGCATAGATAGAAGGCGAATAAGCGTTCCATGGCTTTATTTCGCTTAGTTGCTTACTCTTGAGTAGAAGTGCATATTCACTCCAGGAATACGCACCTTTGTCAAATGAGTCAAATTGAAGCAAAACACATTGTTGGAGTGTCAGAATGCATAGATAGAAGGCAAATAAGCGTTCCATGGCTTTATTTCGCTTAGTTGCTTACTCTTGAGTAGAACTGCATATTCACTCCAGGAATACGCACCATTGTCAAATGAGTCAAATTGAAGCAAAACACATTGTTGGAGTGTCAGAATGCATAGATAGAAGGCAAATAAGCGTTCCATGGCTTTATTTCGCTTAGTTGCTTACTCTTGAGTAGAACTGTATATTCACTCCAGGAATAAGCACATTTGTCAAATGAGTCAAATTGAAGCAGAACACATTGTTGGAGTGTCAGAATGCATAGATAGAAGGCAAATAAGCGTTCCATAGCTTTATTTCGCTTAGTTGCTTACTCTTGAGTAGAACTGCATATTCACTCCAGGAATAAGCACATTTGTCAAATGAGTCAAATTGAAGCAGAACACATTGTTGGAGTGTCAGAATGCATAGATAGAAGGCAAATAAGCGTTCCATGGCTTTATTTCGCTTAGTTGCTTACTCTTGAGTAGAACTGCATATTCACTCCAGGAATACGCACCTTTGTCAAATGAGTCAAATTGAAGCAAAACACATTGTTGGAGTGTCAGAATGCATAGATAGAAGGCAAATGAGCGTTCCATGGCTTTATTTCGCTTAGTTGCTTACTCTTGAGTAGAACTGCATATTCACTCCAGGAATAAGCACATTTGTCAAATGAGTCAAATTGAAGCAGAACACATTGTTGGAGTGTCAGAATGCATAGATAGAAGGCAAATAAGCGTTCCATGGCTTTATTTCGCTTAGTTGCTTACTCTTGAGTAGAACTGCATATTCACTCCAGGAATAAACACCTTTGTCAAATGAGTCAAATTGAAGCAGAACACATTGTTGGAGTGTCAGAATGCATAGATAGAAGGCAAATAAGCGTTCCATGGCTTTATTTCGCTTAGTTGCTTACTCTTGAGTAGAACTGCATATTCACTCCAGGAATACGCACCTTTGTCAAATGAGTCAAATTGAAGCAAAACACATTGTTGGAGTGTCAGAATGCATAGATAGAAGGCAAATGAGCGTTCCATGGCTTTATTTCGCTTAGTTGCTTACTCTTGAGTAGAACTGCATATTCACTCCAGGAATAAGCACATTTGTCAAATGAGTCAAATTGAAGCAAAACACATTGTTGGAGTGTCAGAATGCATAGATAGAAGGCAAATAAGCGTTCCATGGCTTTATTTCGCTTAGTTGCTTACTCTTGAGTAGAACTGCATATTCACTCCAGGAATAAACACCTTTGTCAAATGAGTCAAATTGAAGCAAAACACATTGTTGGAGTGTCGGAATGCATAGATAGAAGGCAAATAAGCGTTCCATGGCTTTATTTCGCTTAGTTGCTTACTCTTGAGTAGAACTGCATATTCACTCCAGGAATAAGCACATTTGTCAAATGAGTCAAATTGAAGCAGAACACATTGTTGGAGTGTCAGAATGCGTAGATAGAAGGCAAATAAGCGTTCCATGGCTTTATTTCGCTTAGTTGCTTACTCTTGAGTAGAACTGCATATTCACTCCAGGAATAAGCACCTTTGTAAAATGAGTCAAATTGAAGCAAAACACATTGTTGGAGTGTCAGAATGCATAGATAGAAGGCGAATAAGCGTTCCATGGCTTTATTTCGCTTAGTTGCTTACTCTTGAGTAGAACTGCATATTCACTCCAGGAATACGCACCTTTGTCAAATGAGTCAAATTGAAGCAAAACACATTGTTGGAGTGTCAGAATGCATAGATAGAAGGCAAATAAGCGTTCCATGGCTTTATTTCGCTTAGTTGCTTACTCTTGAGTAGAACTGCATATTCACTCCAGGAATAAGCACATTTGTTAAATGAGTCAAATTGAAGCAAAACACATTGTTGGAGTGTCAGAATGCATAGATAGAAGGCAAATAAGCGTTCCATGGCTTTATTTCGCTTAGTTGCTTACTCTTGAGTAGAACTGCATATTCACTCCAGGAATAAGCACATTTGTCAAATGAGTCAAATTGAAGCAGAACACATTGTTGGAGTGTCAGAATGCATAGATAGAAGGCAAATAAGCGTTCCATGGCTTTATTTCGCTTAGTTGCTTACTCTTGAGTAGAACTGCATATTCACTCCAGGAATAAACACCTTTGTCAAATGAGTCAAATTGAAGCAGAACACATTGTTGGAGTGTCAGAATGCATAGATAGAAGGCAAATAAGCGTTCCATGGCTTTATTTCGCTTAGTTGCTTACTCTTGAGTAGAACTGCATATTCACTCCAGGAATACGCACCTTTGTCAAATGAGTCAAATTGAAGCAAAACACATTGTTGGAGTGTCAGAATGCATAGATAGAAGGCAAATGAGCGTTCCATGGCTTTATTTCGCTTAGTTGCTTACTCTTGAGTAGAACTGCATATTCACTCCAGGAATAAGCACATTTGTCAAATGAGTCAAATTGAAGCAAAACACATTGTTGGAGTGTCAGAATGCATAGATAGAAGGCAAATAAGCGTTCCATGGCTTTATTTCGCTTAGTTGCTTACTCTTGAGTAGAACTGCATATTCACTCCAGGAATAAACACCTTTGTCAAATGAGTCAAATTGAAGCAAAACACATTGTTGGAGTGTCAGAATGCATAGATAGAAGGCAAATAAGCGTTCCATGGCTTTATTTCGCTTAGTTGCTTACTCTTGAGTAGAACTGCATATTCACTCCAGGAATAAGCACATTTGTCAAATGAGTCAAATTGAAGCAGAACACATTGTTGGAGTGTCAGAATGCGTAGATAGAAGGCAAATAAGCGTTCCATGGCTTTATTTCGCTTAGTTGCTTACTCTTGAGTAGAACTGCATATTCACTCCAGGAATAAGCACCTTTGTAAAATGAGTCAAATTGAAGCAAAACACATTGTTGGAGTGTCAGAATGCATAGATAGAAGGCGAATAAGCGTTCCATGGCTTTATTTCGCTTAGTTGCTTACTCTTGAGTAGAACTGCATATTCACTCCAGGAATACGCACCTTTGTCAAATGAGTCAAATTGAAGCAAAACACATTGTTGGAGTGTCAGAATGCATAGATAGAAGGCAAATAAGCGTTCCATGGCTTTATTTCGCTTAGTTGCTTACTCTTGAGTAGAACTGCATATTCACTCCAGGAATAAGCACATTTGTTAAATGAGTCAAATTGAAGCAAAACACATTGTTGGAGTGTCAGAATGCATAGATAGAAGGCAAATAAGCGTTCCATGGCTTTATTTCGCTTAGTTGCTTACTCTTGAGTAGAACTGCATATTCACTCCAGGAAAAAACACATTTGTCAAATGAGTCAAATTGAAGCAGAACACATTGTTGGAGTGTCAGAATGCATAGATAGAAGGCAAATAAGCGTTCCATGGCTTTATTTCGCTTAGTTGCTTACTCTTGAGTAGAACTGCATATTCACTCCAGGAATAAGCACATTTGTCAAATGAGTCAAATTGAAGCAGAACACATTGTTGGAGTGTCAGAATGCGTAGATAGAAGGCAAATAAGCGTTCCATGGCTTTATTTCGCTTAGTTGCTTACTCTTGAGTAGAACTGCATATTCACTCCAGGAATAAGCACCTTTGTAAAATGAGTCAAATTGAAGCAAAACACATTGTTGGAGTGTCAGAATGCATAGATAGAAGGCGAATAAGCGTTCCATGGCTTTATTTCGCTTAGTTGCTTACTCTTGAGTAGAAGTGCATATTCACTCCAGGAATACGCACCTTTGTCAAATGAGTCAAATTGAAGCAAAACACATTGTTGGAGTGTCCGAATGCATAGATAGAAGGCAAATAAGCGTTCCATGGCTTTATTTCGCTTAGTTGCTTACTCTTGAGTAGAACTGCATATTCACTCCAGGAATAAGCACCTTTGTAAAATGAGTCAAATTGAAGCAGAACACATTGTTGGAGTGTCAGAATGCATAGATAGAAGGCGAATAAGCGTTCCATGGCTTTATTTCGCTTAGTTGCTTACTCTTGAGTAGAAGTGCATATTCACTCCAGGAATACGCACCTTTGTCAAATGAGTCAAATTGAAGCAAAACACATTGTTGGAGTGTCAGAATGCATAGATAGAAGGTAAATAAGCGTTCCATGGCTTTATTTCGGTTAGTTGCTTACTCTTGAGTAGAACTGCATATTCATTCCAGGAATAAGCACATTTGTCAAATGCCTCAAATTGAAGCAGAACACATTGTTGGAGTGTCAGAATGCATAGATAGAAGGCAAATAAGCATTCCACGGCTTTATTTCGCTTAGTTGATTACTCTTGAGTAGAACTGCATATTCACTCCAGGAATACGCACCTTTGTCAAATGAGTCAAATTGAAGCAAAACACATTGTTGGAGTGTCAGAATGCATAGATAGAAGGCAAATAAGCGTTCCATGGCTTTATTTCGCTTAGTTGCTTACTCTTGAGTAGAACTGCATATTCATTCCAGGAATAAGCACCTTTGTCAAATGAGTCAAATTGAAGCAGAACACATTGTTGGAGTGTCAGTATGCATAGATAGAAGGCAAATAAGCGTTCCAAGGCTTTATTTCGCTTAGTTGATTACTCTTGAGTAGAACTGCATATTCACTCCAGGAATACGCACCTTTGTCAAATGAGTCAAATTGAAGCAAAACACATTGTTGGAGTGTCAGAATGCATAGATAGAAGGCAAATAAGCGTTCCATGGCTTTATTTCGCTTAGTTGCTTACTCTTGAGTAGAACTGCATATTCACTCCAGGAAAAAACACATTTGTCAAATGAGTCAAATTGAAGCAGAACACATTGTTGGAGTGTCAGAATGCATAGATAGAAGGCAAATAAGCGTTCCATGGCTTTATTTCGCTTAGTTGCTTACTCTTGAGTAGAACTGCATATTCACTCCAGGAATAAGCACATTTGTCAAATGAGTCAAATTGAAGCAGAACACATTGTTGGAGTGTCAGAATGCATAGATAGAAGGCAAATAAGCGTTCCATGGCTTTATTTCGCTTAGTTGCTTACTCTTGAGTAGAACTGCATATTCACTCCAGGAATAAGCACCTTTGTAAAATGAGTCAAATTGAAGCAAAACACATTGTTGGAGTGTCAGAATGCATGGATAGAAGGCGAATAAGCGTTCCATGGCTTTATTTCGCTTAGTTGCTTACTCTTGAGTAGAAGTGCATATTCACTCCAGGAATACGCACCTTTGTCAAATGAGTCAAATTGAAGCAAAACACATTGTTGGAGTGTCAGAATGCATAGATAGAAGGCAAATAAGCGTTCCATGGCTTTATTTCGCTTAGTTGCTTACTCTTGAGTAGAACTGCATATTCACTCCAGGAATAAGCACCTTTGTAAAATGAGTCAAATTGAAGCAGAACACATTGTTGGAGTGTCAGAATGCATAGATAGAAGGCGAATAAGCGTTCCATGGCTTTATTTCGCTTAATTGCTTACTCTTGAGTAGAAGTGCATATTCACTCCAGGAATACGCACCTTTGTCAAATGAGTCAAATTGAAGCAAAACACATTGTTGGAGTGTCAGAATGCATAGATAGAAGGCAAATGAGCGTTCCATGGCTTTATTTCGCTTAGTTGCTTACTCTTGAGTAGAACTGCATGTTCACTCCAGGAATAAGCACATTTGTTAAATGAGTCAAATTGAAGCAAAACACATTGTTGGAGTGTCAGAATGCATAGATAGAAGGCAAATGAGCGTTCCATGGCTTTATTTCGCTTAGTTGCTTACTCTTGAGTAGAACTGCATATTCACTCCAGGAATAAGCACCTTTGTAAAATGAGTCAAATTGAAGCAGAACACATTGTTGGAGTGTCAGAATGCATAGATAGAAGGCGAATAAGCGTTCCATGGCTTTATTTCGCTTAGTTGCTTACTCTTGAGTAGAACTGCATATTCATTCCAGGAATAAGCACCTTTGTCAAATGAGTCAAATTGAAGCAGAACACATTGTTGGAGTGTCAGTATGCATAGATAGAAGGCAAATAAGCGTTCCAAGGCTTTATTTCGCTTAGTTGATTACTCTTGAGTAGAACTGCATATTCACTCCAGGAATACGCACCTTTGTCAAATGAGTCAAATTGAAGCAAAACACATTGTTGGAGTGTCAGAATGCATAGATAGAAGGCAAATAAGCGTTCCATGGCTTTATTTCGCTTAGTTGCTTACTCTTGAGTAGAACTGCATATTCACTCCAGGAAAAAACACATTTGTCAAATGAGTCAAATTGAAGCAGAACACATTGTTGGAGTGTCAGAATGCATAGATAGAAGGCAAATAAGCGTTCCATGGCTTTATTTCGCTTAGTTGCTTACTCTTGAGTAGAACTGCATATTCACTCCAGGAATAAGCACATTTGTCAAATGAGTCAAATTGAAGCAGAACACATTGTTGGAGTGTCAGAATGCATAGATAGAAGGCAAATAAGCGTTCCATGGCTTTATTTCGCTTAGTTGCTTACTCTTGAGTAGAACTGCATATTCACTCCAGGAATAAGCACCTTTGTAAAATGAGTCAAATTGAAGCAAAACACATTGTTGGAGTGTCAGAATGCATGGATAGAAGGCGAATAAGCGTTCCATGGCTTTATTTCGCTTAGTTGCTTACTCTTGAGTAGAAGTGCATATTCACTCCAGGAATACGCACCTTTGTCAAATGAGTCAAATTGAAGCAAAACACATTGTTGGAGTGTCAGAATGCATAGATAGAAGGCAAATAAGCGTTCCATGGCTTTATTTCGCTTAGTTGCTTACTCTTGAGTAGAACTGCATATTCACTCCAGGAATAAGCACCTTTGTAAAATGAGTCAAATTGAAGCAGAACACATTGTTGGAGTGTCAGAATGCATAGATAGAAGGCGAATAAGCGTTCCATGGCTTTATTTCGCTTAATTGCTTACTCTTGAGTAGAAGTGCATATTCACTCCAGGAATACGCACCTTTGTCAAATGAGTCAAATTGAAGCAAAACACATTGTTGGAGTGTCAGAATGCATAGATAGAAGGCAAATGAGCGTTCCATGGCTTTATTTCGCTTAGTTGCTTACTCTTGAGTAGAACTGCATGTTCACTCCAGGAATAAGCACATTTGTTAAATGAGTCAAATTGAAGCAAAACACATTGTTGGAGTGTCAGAATGCATAGATAGAAGGCAAATGAGCGTTCCATGGCTTTATTTCGCTTAGTTGCTTACTCTTGAGTAGAACTGCATATTCACTCCAGGAATAAGCACCTTTGTAAAATGAGTCAAATTGAAGCAGAACACATTGTTGGAGTGTCAGAATGCATAGATAGAAGGCGAATAAGCGTTCCATGGCTTTATTTCGCTTAGTTGCTTACTCTTGAGTAGAAGTGCATATTCACTCCAGGAATACGCACCTTTGTCAAATGAGTCAAATTGAAGCAAAACACATTGTTGGAGTGTCAGAATGCATAGATAGAAGGTAAATAAGCGTTCCATGGCTTTATTTCGGTTAGTTGCTTACTCTTGAGTAGAACTGCATATTCATTCCAGGAATAAGCACATTTGTCAAATGCCTCAAATTGAAGCAGAACACATTGTTGGAGTGTCAGAATGCATAGATAGAAGGCAAATAAGCATTCCACGGCTTTATTTCGCTTAGTTGATTACTCTTGAGTAGAACTGCATATTCACTCCAGGAATACGCACCTTTGTCAAATGAGTCAAATTGAAGCAAAACACATTGTTGGAGTGTCAGAATGCATAGATAGAAGGCAAATAAGCGTTCCATGGCTTTATTTCGCTTAGTTGCTTACTCTTGAGTAGAACTGCATATTCATTCCAGGAATAAGCACATTTGTCAAATGAGTCAAATTGAAGCAGAACACATTGTTGGAGTGTCAGTATGCATAGATAGAAGGCAAATAAGCGTTCCAAGGCTTTATTTCGCTTAGTTGATTACTCTTGAGTAGAACTGCATATTCACTCCAGGAATACGCACCTTTGTCAAATGAGTCAAATTGAAGCAAAACACATTGTTGGAGTGTCAGAATGCATAGATAGAAGGCAAATAAGCGTTCCATGGCTTTATTTCGCTTAGTTGCTTACTCTTGAGTAGAACTGCATATTCACTCCAGGAAAAAACACATTTGTCAAATGAGTCAAATTGAAGCAGAACACATTGTTGGAGTGTCAGAATGCATAGATAGAAGGCAAATAAGCGTTCCATGGCTTTATTTCGCTTAGTTGCTTACTCTTGAGTAGAACTGCATATTCACTCCAGGAATAAGCACATTTGTCAAATGAGTCAAATTGAAGCAGAACACATTGTTGGAGTGTCAGAATGCATAGATAGAAGGCAAATAAGCGTTCCATGGCTTTATTTCGCTTAGTTGCTTACTCTTGAGTAGAACTGCATATTCACTCCAGGAATAAGCACCTTTGTAAAATGAGTCAAATTGAAGCAAAACACATTGTTGGAGTGTCAGAATGCATGGATAGAAGGCGAATAAGCGTTCCATGGCTTTATTTCGCTTAGTTGCTTACTCTTGAGTAGAAGTGCATATTCACTCCAGGAATACGCACCTTTGTCAAATGAGTCAAATTGAAGCAAAACACATTGTTGGAGTGTCAGAATGCATAGATAGAAGGCAAATAAGCGTTCCATGGCTTTATTTCGCTTAGTTGCTTACTCTTGAGTAGAACTGCATATTCACTCCAGGAATAAGCACCTTTGTAAAATGAGTCAAATTGAAGCAGAACACATTGTTGGAGTGTCAGAATGCATAGATAGAAGGCGAATAAGCGTTCCATGGCTTTATTTCGCTTAATTGCTTACTCTTGAGTAGAAGTGCATATTCACTCCAGGAATACGCACCTTTGTCAAATGAGTCAAATTGAAGCAAAACACATTGTTGGAGTGTCAGAATGCATAGATAGAAGGCAAATGAGCGTTCCATGGCTTTATTTCGCTTAGTTGCTTACTCTTGAGTAGAACTGCATGTTCACTCCAGGAATAAGCACATTTGTTAAATGAGTCAAATTGAAGCAAAACACATTGTTGGAGTGTCAGAATGCATAGATAGAAGGCAAATAAGCGTTCCATGGCTTTATTTCGCTTAGTTGCTTACTCTTGAGTAGAACTGCATATTCACTCCAGGAATAAACACATTTGTCAAATGAGTCAAATTGAAGCAGAACACATTGTTGGAGTGTCAGAATGCATAGATAGAAGGCAAATAAGCGTTCCATGGCTTTATTTCGCTTAGTTGCTTACTCATGAGTAGAACTGCATATTCACTCCAGGAATACGCACCTTTGTCAAATGAGTCAAATTGAAGCAAAACACATTGTTGGAGTGTCAGAATGCATAGATAGAAGGCAAATGAGCGTTCCATGGCTTTATTTCGCTTAGTTGCTTACTCTTGAGTAGAACTGCATATTCATTCCAGGAATAAGCACATTTGTCAAATGAGTCAAATTGAAGCAGAACACATTGTTGGAGTGTCAGAATGCATAGATAGAAGGCAAATAAGCGTTCCACGGCTTTATTTCGCTTAGTTGCTTACTCTTGAGTAGAACTGCATATTCACTCCAGGAATAAGCACATTTGTCAAATGAGTCAAATTGAAGCAGAACACATTGTTGGAGTGTCAGAATGCATAGATAGAAGGCAAATAAGCGTTCCATGGCTTTATTTCGCTTAGTTGCTTACTCTTGAGTAGAACTGCATATTCACTCCAGGAATAAGCACCTTTGTAAAATGAGTCAAGTTGAAGCAAAACACATTGTTGGAGTGTCAGAATGCATGGATAGAAGGCGAATAAGCGTTCCATGGCTTTATTTCGCTTAGTTGCTTACTCTTGAGTAGAAGTGCATATTCACTCCAGGAATACGCACCTTTGTCAAATGAGTCAAATTGAAGCAAAACACATTGTTGGAGTGTCAGAATGCGTAGATAGAAGGCAAATAAGCGTTCCATGGCTTTATTTCGCTTAGTTGCTTACTCTTGAGTAGAACTGTATATTCACTCCAGGAATACGCACCTTTGTCAAATGAGTCAAATTGAAGCAAAACACATTGTTGGAGTGTCAGAATGCATAGATAGAAGGCAAATAAGCGTTCCATGGCTTTATTTCGCTTAGTTGCTTACTCTTGAGTAGAACTGCATATTCACTCCAGGAATAAGCACCTTTGTCAAATGAGTCAAATTGAATCAGAACACATTGTTGGAGTGTCCGAATGCATAGATAGAAGGCAAATAAGCGTTCCATGGCTTTATTTCGCTTAGTTGCTTACTCTTGAGTAGAACTGCATATTCACTCCAGGAATAAGCACCTTTGTAAAATGAGTCAAATTGAAGCAGAACACATTGTTGGAGTGTCAGAATGCATAGATAGAAGGCGAATAAGCGTTCCATGGCTTTATTTCGCTTAATTGCTTACTCTTGAGTAGAAGTGCATATTCACTCCAGGAATACGCACCTTTGTCAAATGAGTCAAATTGAAGCAAAACACATTGTTGGAGTGTCAGAATGCATAGATAGAAGGCAAATGAGCGTTCCATGGCTTTATTTCGCTTAGTTGCTTACTCTTGAGTAGAACTGCATGTTCACTCCAGGAATAAGCACATTTGTTAAATGAGTCAAATTGAAGCAAAACACATTGTTGGAGTGTCAGAATGCATAGATAGAAGGCAAATGAGCGTTCCATGGCTTTATTTCGCTTAGTTGCTTACTCTTGAGTAGAACTGCATATTCACTCCAGGAATAAGCACATTTGTTAAATGAGTCAAATTGAAGCAGAACACATTGTTGGAGTGTCAGAATGCATAGATAGAAGGCAAATAAGCGTTCCATGGCTTTATTTCGCTTAGTTGCTTACTCTTGAGTAGAACTGCATATTCACTCCAGGAATAAGCACATTTGTCAAATGAGTCAAATTGAAGCAGAACACATTGTTGGAGTGTCAGAATGCATAGATAGAAGGCAAATAAGCGTTCCATGGCTTTATTTCGCTTAGTTGCTTACTCTTGAGTAGAACTGCATATTCACTCCAGGAATAAGCACATTTGTCAAATGAGTCAAATTGAAGCAAAACACATTGTTGGAGTGTCAGAATGCATAGATAGAAGGCAAATACGCGTTCCATGGCTTTATTTCGCTTAGTTGCTTACTCTTGAGTAGAACTGCATATTCACTCCAGGAATAAACACATTTGTCAAATGAGTCAAATTGAAGCAAAACACATTGTTGGAGTGTCAGAATGCATAGATAGAAGGCAAATAAGCGTTCCATGGCTTTATTTCGCTTAGTTGCTTACTCTTGAGTAGAACTGCATATTCACTCCAGGAATACGCACCTTTGTCAAATGAGTCAAATTGAAGCAAAACACATTGTTGGAGTGTCAGAATGCATAGATAGAAGGCAAATAAGCGTTCCATGGCTTTATTTCGCTTAGTTGCTTACTCTTGAGTAGAACTGCATATTCACTCCAGGAAAAAACACATTTGTCAAATGAGTCAAATTGAAGCAGAACACATTGTTGGAGTGTCAGAATGCATAGATAGAAGGCAAATAAGCGTTCCATGGCTTTATTTCGCTTAGTTGCTTACTCTTGAGTAGAACTGCATATTCACTCCAGGAATAAGCACATTTGTCAAATGAGTCAAATTGAAGCAGAACACATTGTTGGAGTGTCAGAATGCATAGATAGAAGGCAAATAAGCGTTCCATGGCTTTATTTCGCTTAGTTGCTTACTCTTGAGTAGAACTGCATATTCACTCCAGGAATAAGCACCTTTGTAAAATGAGTCAAGTTGAAGCAAAACACATTGTTGGAGTGTCAGAATGCATGGATAGAAGGCGAATAAGCGTTCCATGGCTTTATTTCGCTTAGTTGCTTACTCTTGAGTAGAAGTGCATATTCACTCCAGGAATACGCACCTTTGTCAAATGAGTCAAATTGAAGCAAAACACATTGTTGGAGTGTCAGAATGCGTAGATAGAAGGCAAATAAGCGTTCCATGGCTTTATTTCGCTTAGTTGCTTACTCTTGAGTAGAACTGTATATTCACTCCAGGAATACGCACCTTTGTCAAATGAGTCAAATTGAAGCAAAACACATTGTTGGAGTGTCAGAATGCATAGATAGAAGGCAAATAAGCGTTCCATGGCTTTATTTCGCTTAGTTGCTTACTCTTGAGTAGAACTGCATATTCACTCCAGGAATAAGCACCTTTGTCAAATGAGTCAAATTGAATCAGAACACATTGTTGGAGTGTCCGAATGCATAGATAGAAGGCAAATAAGCGTTCCATGGCTTTATTTCGCTTAGTTGCTTACTCTTGAGTAGAACTGCATATTCACTCCAGGAATAAGCACCTTTGTAAAATGAGTCAAATTGAAGCAGAACACATTGTTGGAGTGTCAGAATGCATAGATAGAAGGCGAATAAGCGTTCCATGGCTTTATTTCGCTTAATTGCTTACTCTTGAGTAGAAGTGCATATTCACTCCAGGAATACGCACCTTTGTCAAATGAGTCAAATTGAAGCAAAACACATTGTTGGAGTGTCAGAATGCATAGATAGAAGGCAAATGAGCGTTCCATGGCTTTATTTCGCTTAGTTGCTTACTCTTGAGTAGAACTGCATGTTCACTCCAGGAATAAGCACATTTGTTAAATGAGTCAAATTGAAGCAAAACACATTGTTGGAGTGTCAGAATGCATAGATAGAAGGCAAATGAGCGTTCCATGGCTTTATTTCGCTTAGTTGCTTACTCTTGAGTAGAACTGCATATTCACTCCAGGAATAAGCACATTTGTTAAATGAGTCAAATTGAAGCAGAACACATTGTTGGAGTGTCAGAATGCATAGATAGAAGGCAAATAAGCGTTCCATGGCTTTATTTCGCTTAGTTGCTTACTCTTGAGTAGAACTGCATATTCACTCCAGGAATAAGCACATTTGTCAAATGAGTCAAATTGAAGCAAAACACATTGTTGGAGTGTCAGAATGCATAGATAGAAGGCAAATAAGCGTTCCATGGCTTTATTTCGCTTAGTTGCTTACTCTTGAGTAGAACTGCATATTCACTCCAGGAATAAACACATTTGTCAAATGAGTCAAATTGAAGCAAAACACATTGTTGGAGTGTCAGAATGCATAGATAGAAGGCAAATAAGCGTTCCATGGCTTTATTTCGCTTAGTTGCTTACTCTTGAGTAGAACTGCATATTCACTCCAGGAATACGCACCTTTGTCAAATGAGTCAAATTGAAGCAAAACACATTGTTGGAGTGTCAGAATGCATAGATAGAAGGCAAATAAGCGTTCCATGGCTTTATTTCGCTTAGTTGCTTACTCTTGAGTAGAACTGCATATTCACTCCAGGAAAAAACACATTTGTCAAATGAGTCAAATTGAAGCAGAACACATTGTTGGAGTGTCAGAATGCATAGATAGAAGGCAAATAAGCGTTCCATGGCTTTATTTCGCTTAGTTGCTTACTCTTGAGTAGAACTGCATATTCACTCCAGGAATAAGCACATTTGTCAAATGAGTCAAATTGAAGCAGAACACATTGTTGGAGTGTCAGAATGCATAGATAGAAGGCAAATAAGCGTTCCATGGCTTTATTTCGCTTAGTTGCTTACTCTTGAGTAGAACTGCATATTCACTCCAGGAATAAGCACCTTTGTAAAATGAGTCAAGTTGAAGCAAAACACATTGTTGGAGTGTCAGAATGCATGGATAGAAGGCGAATAAGCGTTCCATGGCTTTATTTCGCTTAGTTGCTTACTCTTGAGTAGAAGTGCATATTCACTCCAGGAATACGCACCTTTGTCAAATGAGTCAAATTGAAGCAAAACACATTGTTGGAGTGTCAGAATGCGTAGATAGAAGGCAAATAAGCGTTCCATGGCTTTATTTCGCTTAGTTGCTTACTCTTGAGTAGAACTGTATATTCACTCCAGGAATACGCACCTTTGTCAAATGAGTCAAATTGAAGCAAAACACATTGTTGGAGTGTCAGAATGCATAGATAGAAGGCAAATAAGCGTTCCATGGCTTTATTTCGCTTAGTTGCTTACTCTTGAGTAGAACTGCATATTCACTCCAGGAATAAGCACCTTTGTCAAATGAGTCAAATTGAATCAGAACACATTGTTGGAGTGTCCGAATGCATAGATAGAAGGCAAATAAGCGTTCCATGGCTTTATTTCGCTTAGTTGCTTACTCTTGAGTAGAACTGCATATTCACTCCAGGAATAAGCACCTTTGTAAAATGAGTCAAATTGAAGCAGAACACATTGTTGGAGTGTCAGAATGCATAGATAGAAGGCGAATAAGCGTTCCATGGCTTTATTTCGCTTAATTGCTTACTCTTGAGTAGAAGTGCATATTCACTCCAGGAATACGCACCTTTGTCAAATGAGTCAAATTGAAGCAAAACACATTGTTGGAGTGTCAGAATGCATAGATAGAAGGCAAATGAGCGTTCCATGGCTTTATTTCGCTTAGTTGCTTACTCTTGAGTAGAACTGCATGTTCACTCCAGGAATAAGCACATTTGTTAAATGAGTCAAATTGAAGCAAAACACATTGTTGGAGTGTCAGAATGCATAGATAGAAGGCAAATGAGCGTTCCATGGCTTTATTTCGCTTAGTTGCTTACTCTTGAGTAGAACTGCATATTCACTCCAGGAATAAGCACATTTGTTAAATGAGTCAAATTGAAGCAGAACACATTGTTGGAGTGTCAGAATGCATAGATAGAAGGCAAATAAGCGTTCCATGGCTTTATTTCGCTTAGTTGCTTACTCTTGAGTAGAACTGCATATTCACTCCAGGAATAAGCACATTTGTCAAATGAGTCAAATTGAAGCAGAACACATTGTTGGAGTGTCAGAATGCATAGATAGAAGGCAAATAAGCGTTCCATGGCTTTATTTCGCTTAGTTGCTTACTCTTGAGTAGAACTGCATATTCACTCCAGGAATAAGCACATTTGTCAAATGAGTCAAATTGAAGCAAAACACATTGTTGGAGTGTCAGAATGCATAGATAGAAGGCGAATAAGCGTTCCATGGCTTTATTTCGCTTAGTTGCTTACTCTTGAGTAGAAGTGCATATTCACTCCAGGAATACGCACCTTTGTCAAATGAGTCAAATTGAAGCAAAACACATTGTTGGAGTGTCAGAATGCATAGATAGAAGGCAAATAAGCGTTCCATGGCTTTATTTCGCTTAGTTGCTTACTCTTGAGTAGAACTGCATATTCACTCCAGGAATACGCACCTTTGTCAAATGAGTCAAATTGAAGCAAAACACATTGTTGGAGTGTCAGAATGCGTAGATAGAAGGCAAATAAGCGTTCCATGGCTTTATTTCGCTTAGTTGCTTACTCTTGAGTAGAACTGCATATTCACTCCAGGAATAAGCACCTTTGTAAAATGAGTCAAATTGAAGCAAAACACATTGTTGGAGTGTCAGAATGCATGGATAGAAGGCGAATAAGCGTTCCATGGCTTTATTTCGCTTAGTTGCTTACTCTTGAGTAGAAGTGCATATTCACTCCAGGAATACGCACCTTTGTCAAATGAGTCAAATTGAAGCAAAACACATTGTTGGAGTGTCAGAATGCATAGATAGAAGGTAAATAAGCGTTCCATGGCTTTATTTCGGTTAGTTGCTTACTCTTGAGTAGAACTGCATATTCATTCCAGGAATAAGCACATTTGTCAAATGCCTCAAATTGAAGCAGAACACATTGTTGGAGTGTCAGAATGCATAGATAGAAGGCAAATAAGCATTCCACGGCTTTATTTCGCTTAGTTGATTACTCTTGAGTAGAACTGCATATTCACTCCAGGAATACGCACCTTTGTCAAATGAGTCAAATTGAAGCAAAACACATTGTTGGAGTGTCAGAATGCATAGATAGAAGGCAAATAAGCGTTCCATGGCTTTATTTCGCTTAGTTGCTTACTCTTGAGTAGAACTGCATATTCATTCCAGGAATAAGCACATTTGTCAAATGAGTCAAATTGAAGCAGAACACATTGTTGGAGTGTCAGTATGCATAGATAGAAGGCAAATAAGCGTTCCAAGGCTTTATTTCGCTTAGTTGATTACTCTTGAGTAGAACTGCATATTCACTCCAGGAATACGCACCTTTGTCAAATGAGTCAAATTGAAGCAAAACACATTGTTGGAGTGTCAGAATGCATAGATAGAAGGCAAATAAGCGTTCCATGGCTTTATTTCGCTTAGTTGCTTACTCTTGAGTAGAACTGCATATTCACTCCAGGAAAAAACACATTTGTCAAATGAGTCAAATTGAAGCAGAACACATTGTTGGAGTGTCAGAATGCATAGATAGAAGGCAAATAAGCGTTCCATGGCTTTATTTCGCTTAGTTGCTTACTCTTGAGTAGAACTGCATATTCACTCCAGGAATAAGCACATTTGTCAAATGAGTCAAATTGAAGCAGAACACATTGTTGGAGTGTCAGAATGCATAGATAGAAGGCAAATAAGCGTTCCATGGCTTTATTTCGCTTAGTTGCTTACTCTTGAGTAGAACTGCATATTCACTCCAGGAATAAGCACCTTTGTAAAATGAGTCAAATTGAAGCAAAACACATTGTTGGAGTGTCAGAATGCATGGATAGAAGGCGAATAAGCGTTCCATGGCTTTATTTCGCTTAGTTGCTTACTCTTGAGTAGAAGTGCATATTCACTCCAGGAATACGCACCTTTGTCAAATGAGTCAAATTGAAGCAAAACACATTGTTGGAGTGTCAGAATGCATAGATAGAAGGCAAATAAGCGTTCCATGGCTTTATTTCGCTTAGTTGCTTACTCTTGAGTAGAACTGCATATTCACTCCAGGAATAAGCACCTTTGTAAAATGAGTCAAATTGAAGCAGAACACATTGTTGGAGTGTCAGAATGCATAGATAGAAGGCGAATAAGCGTTCCATGGCTTTATTTCGCTTAATTGCTTACTCTTGAGTAGAAGTGCATATTCACTCCAGGAATACGCACCTTTGTCAAATGAGTCAAATTGAAGCAAAACACATTGTTGGAGTGTCAGAATGCATAGATAGAAGGCAAATGAGCGTTCCATGGCTTTATTTCGCTTAGTTGCTTACTCTTGAGTAGAACTGCATGTTCACTCCAGGAATAAGCACATTTGTTAAATGAGTCAAATTGAAGCAAAACACATTGTTGGAGTGTCAGAATGCATAGATAGAAGGCAAATAAGCGTTCCATGGCTTTATTTCGCTTAGTTGCTTACTCTTGAGTAGAACTGCATATTCACTCCAGGAATAAACACATTTGTCAAATGAGTCAAATTGAAGCAGAACACATTGTTGGAGTGTCAGAATGCATAGATAGAAGGCAAATAAGCGTTCCATGGCTTTATTTCGCTTAGTTGCTTACTCATGAGTAGAACTGCATATTCACTCCAGGAATACGCACCTTTGTCAAATGAGTCAAATTGAAGCAAAACACATTGTTGGAGTGTCAGAATGCATAGATAGAAGGCAAATGAGCGTTCCATGGCTTTATTTCGCTTAGTTGCTTACTCTTGAGTAGAACTGCATATTCATTCCAGGAATAAGCACATTTGTCAAATGAGTCAAATTGAAGCAGAACACATTGTTGGAGTGTCAGAATGCATAGATAGAAGGCAAATAAGCGTTCCACGGCTTTATTTCGCTTAGTTGATTACTCTTGAGTAGAACTGCATATTCACTCCAGGAATACGCACCTTTGTCAAATGAGTCAAATTGAAGCAAAACACATTGTTGGAGTGTCAGAATGCATAGATAGAAGGCAAATAAGCGTTCCATGGCTTTATTTCGCTTAGTTGCTTACTCTTGAGTAGAACTGCATATTCACTCCAGGAAAAAACACATTTGTCAAATGAGTCAAATTGAAGCAGAACACATTGTTGGAGTGTCAGAATGCATAGATAGAAGGCAAATAAGCGTTCCATGGCTTTATTTCGCTTAGTTGCTTACTCTTGAGTAGAACTGCATATTCACTCCAGGAATAAGCACATTTGTCAAATGAGTCAAATTGAAGCAGAACACATTGTTGGAGTGTCAGAATGCATAGATAGAAGGCAAATAAGCGTTCCATGGCTTTATTTCGCTTAGTTGCTTACTCTTGAGTAGAACTGCATATTCACTCCAGGAATAAGCACCTTTGTAAAATGAGTCAAGTTGAAGCAAAACACATTGTTGGAGTGTCAGAATGCATGGATAGAAGGCGAATAAGCGTTCCATGGCTTTATTTCGCTTAGTTGCTTACTCTTGAGTAGAAGTGCATATTCACTCCAGGAATACGCACCTTTGTCAAATGAGTCAAATTGAAGCAAAACACATTGTTGGAGTGTCAGAATGCGTAGATAGAAGGCAAATAAGCGTTCCATGGCTTTATTTCGCTTAGTTGCTTACTCTTGAGTAGAACTGTATATTCACTCCAGGAATACGCACCTTTGTCAAATGAGTCAAATTGAAGCAAAACACATTGTTGGAGTGTCAGAATGCATAGATAGAAGGCAAATAAGCGTTCCATGGCTTTATTTCGCTTAGTTGCTTACTCTTGAGTAGAACTGCATATTCACTCCAGGAATAAGCACCTTTGTCAAATGAGTCAAATTGAATCAGAACACATTGTTGGAGTGTCCGAATGCATAGATAGAAGGCAAATAAGCGTTCCATGGCTTTATTTCGCTTAGTTGCTTACTCTTGAGTAGAACTGCATATTCACTCCAGGAATAAGCACCTTTGTAAAATGAGTCAAATTGAAGCAGAACACATTGTTGGAGTGTCAGAATGCATAGATAGAAGGCGAATAAGCGTTCCATGGCTTTATTTCGCTTAATTGCTTACTCTTGAGTAGAAGTGCATATTCACTCCAGGAATACGCACCTTTGTCAAATGAGTCAAATTGAAGCAAAACACATTGTTGGAGTGTCAGAATGCATAGATAGAAGGCAAATGAGCGTTCCATGGCTTTATTTCGCTTAGTTGCTTACTCTTGAGTAGAACTGCATGTTCACTCCAGGAATAAGCACATTTGTTAAATGAGTCAAATTGAAGCAAAACACATTGTTGGAGTGTCAGAATGCATAGATAGAAGGCAAATAAGCGTTCCATGGCTTTATTTCGCTTAGTTGCTTACTCTTGAGTAGAACTGCATATTCACTCCAGGAATAAACACATTTGTCAAATGAGTCAAATTGAAGCAGAACACATTGTTGGAGTGTCAGAATGCATAGATAGAAGGCAAATAAGCGTTCCATGGCTTTATTTCGCTTAGTTGCTTACTCATGAGTAGAACTGCATATTCACTCCAGGAATACGCACCTTTGTCAAATGAGTCAAATTGAAGCAAAACACATTGTTGGAGTGTCAGAATGCATAGATAGAAGGCAAATGAGCGTTCCATGGCTTTATTTCGCTTAGTTGCTTACTCTTGAGTAGAACTGCATATTCATTCCAGGAATAAGCACATTTGTCAAATGAGTCAAATTGAAGCAGAACACATTGTTGGAGTGTCAGAATGCATAGATAGAAGGCAAATAAGCGTTCCATGGCTTTATTTCGCTTAGTTGCTTACTCTTGAGTAGAACTGCATATTCACTCCAGGAAAAAACACATTTGTCAAATGAGTCAAATTGAAGCAGAACACATTGTTGGAGTGTCAGAATGCATAGATAGAAGGCAAATAAGCGTTCCATGGCTTTATTTCGCTTAGTTGCTTACTCTTGAGTAGAACTGCATATTCACTCCAGGAATAAGCACATTTGTCAAATGAGTCAAATTGAAGCAGAACACATTGTTGGAGTGTCAGAATGCATAGATAGAAGGCAAATAAGCGTTCCATGGCTTTATTTCGCTTAGTTGCTTACTCTTGAGTAGAACTGCATATTCACTCCAGGAATAAGCACCTTTGTAAAATGAGTCAAGTTGAAGCAAAACACATTGTTGGAGTGTCAGAATGCATGGATAGAAGGCGAATAAGCGTTCCATGGCGTTATTTCGCTTAGTTGCTTACTCTTGAGTAGAAGTGCATATTCACTCCAGGAATACGCACCTTTGTCAAATGAGTCAAATTGAAGCAAAACACATTGTTGGAGTGTCAGAATGCGTAGATAGAAGGCAAATAAGCGTTCCATGGCTTTATTTCGCTTAGTTGCTTACTCTTGAGTAGAACTGCATATTCACTCCAGGAATAAGCACCTTTGTAAAATGAGTCAAATTGAAGCAAAACACATTGTTGGAGTGTCAGAATGCATGGATAGAAGGCGAATAAGCGTTCCATGGCTTTATTTCGCTTAGTTGCTTACTCTTGAGTAGAAGTGCATATTCACTCCAGGAATACGCACCTTTGTCAAATGAGTCAAATTGAAGCAAAACACATTGTTGGAGTGTCAGAATGCATAGATAGAAGGTAAATAAGCGTTCCATGGCTTTATTTCGCTTTGTTGCTTACTCTTGAGTAGAACTGCATATTCATTCCAGGAATAAGCACATTTGTCAAATGCCTCAAATTGAAGCAGAACACATTGTTGGAGTGTCAGAATGCATAGATAGAAGGCAAATAAGCGTTCCATGGCTTTATTTCGCTTAATTGCTTACTCTTGAGTAGAACTGCATATTCACTCCAGGAATACGCACCTTTGTCAAATGAGTCAAATTGAAGCAAAACACATTGTTGGAGTGTCAGAATGCATAGATAGAAGGCAAATGAGCGTTCCATGGCTTTATTTCGCTTAGTTGCTTACTCTTGAGTAGAACTGCATGTTCACTCCAGGAATAAGCACATTTGTTAAATGAGTCAAATTGAAGCAAAACACATTGTTGGAGTGTCAGAATGCATAGATAGAAGGCAGATAAGCGTTCCATGGCTTTATTTCGCTTAGTTGCTTACTCTTGAGTAGAACTGCATATTCACTCCAGGAATAAACACATTTGTCAAATGAGTCAAATTGAAGCAGAACACATTGTTGGAGTGTCAGAATGCATAGATAGAAGGCAAATAAGCGTTCCATGGCTTTATTTCGCTTAGTTGCTTACTCATGAGTAGAACTGCATATTCACTCCAGGAATACGCACCTTTGTCAAATGAGTCAAATTGAAGCAAAACACATTGTTGGAGTGTCAGAATGCATAGATAGAAGGCAAATGAACGTTCCATGGCTTTATTTCGCTTAGTTGCTTACTCTTGAGTAGAACTGCATATTCATTCCAGGAATAAGCACATTTGTCAAATGAGTCAAATTGAAGCAGAACACATTGTTGGAGTGTCAGAATGCATAGATAGAAGGCAAATAAGCGTTCCACGGCTTTATTTCCCTTAGTTGGTTACTCTTGAGTAGAACTGCATATTCACTCCAGGAATAAACACCTTTGTAAAATGAGTCAAATTGAAGCAAAACACATTGTTGGAGTGTCAGAATGCATAGATAGAAGGCAAATAAGCGTTCCATGGCTTTATTTCGCTTAGTTGCTTACTCTTGAGTAGAACTGCATATTCACTCCAGAAATAAACACATTTGTCAAATGGAGTCAAATTGAAGCAAAACACATTGTTGGAGTGTCAGAATGCATAGATAGAAGGCAAATAAGCCTTCCATGGCTTTATTTCGCTTAGTTGCTTACTCTTAAGTAGAACTGCATATTCACTCCAGGAATAAGCACATTTGTCAAATGAGTCAAATTGAAGCAAAACTAATTGTTGGAGTGTCAGCATGCATAGATAGAATGCAAATAAGCGTTCCATGGCTTTATTTCGCTTAGTTGCTTACTCTTGAGTAGAACTGCATATTCACTCCAGGAATACGCACCTTTGTCAAATGAGTCAAATTGAAGCAAAACACATTGTTGGAGTGTCAGAATGCATAGATAGAAGGCAAATAAGCGTTCCATGGCTTTATTTCGCTTAGTTGCTTACTCTTGAGTAGAACTGCATATTCACTCCAGGAATAAGCACATTTGTCAAATGAGTCAAATTGAAGCAGAACACATTGTTGGAGTTTCAGAATGCATAGATAGAAGGCAAATAAGCGTTCCATGGCTTTATTTCCCTTAGTTGCTTACTCTTGAGTACAAGTGCATATTCACTCCAGGAATACGCACCTTTGTCAAATGAGTCAAATTGAAGCAAAACACATTGTTGGAGTGTCAGAATGCATAGATAGAAGGCAAATGAGCGTTCCATGGCTTTATTTCGCTTAGTTGCTTACTCTTGAGTAGAACTGCATATTCACTCCAGGAATATGCACCTTTGTCAAATGAGTCAAATTGAAGCAAAACACATTGTTGGAGTGTCAGAATGCATAGATAGAAGGCAAATGAGCGTTCCATGGCTTTATTTCGCTTAGTTGCTTACTCTTGAGTAGAACTGCATATTCATTCCAGGAATAAGCACATTTGTCAAATGAGTCAAATTGAAGCAGAACACATTGTTGGAGTGTCAGAATGCATAGATAGAAGGCAAATAAGCGTTCCATGGCTTTATTTCGCTTTGTTGCTTACTCTTGAGTAGAACTGCATATTCACTCCAGGAATACGCACCTTTGTCAAATGAGTCAAATTGAAGCAAAACACATTGTTGGAGTGTCAGAATGCATAGATAGAAGGCAAATGAGCGTTCCATGGCTTTATTTCGCTTAGTTGCTTACTCTTGAGTAGAACTGCATATTCACTCCAGGAATAAGCACATTTGTCAAATGAGTCAAATTGAAGCAAAACACATTGTTGGAGTGTCAGAATGCATAGATAGAAGGCAAATAAGCGTTCCATGGCTTTATTTCGCTTAGTTGCTTACTCTTGAGTAGAACTGCATATTCACTCCAGGAATAAACACCTTTGTCAAATGAGTCAAATTGAAGCAAAACACATTGTTGGAGTGTCAGAATGCATAGATAGAAGGCAAATAAGCGTTCCATGGCTTTATTTCGCTTAGTTGCTTACTCTTGAGTAGAACTGCATATTCACTCCAGGAAAAAACACATTTGTCAAATGAGTCAAATTGAAGCAGAACACATTGTTGGAGTGTCAGAATGCATAGATAGAAGGCAAATAAGCGTTCCATGGCTTTATTTCGCTTAGTTGCTTACTCTTGAGTAGAACTGCATATTCACTCCAGGAATAAGCACATTTGTCAAATGAGTCAAATTGAAGCAGAACACATTGTTGGAGTGTCAGAATGCATAGATAGAAGGCAAATAAGCGTTCCATGGCTTTATTTCGCTTAGTTGCTTACTCTTGAGTAGAACTGCATATTCACTCCAGGAATAAGCACCTTTGTAAAATGAGTCAAGTTGAAGCAAAACACATTGTTGGAGTGTCAGAATGCATGGATAGAAGGCGAATAAGCGTTCCATGGCTTTATTTCGCTTAGTTGCTTACTCTTGAGTAGAAGTGCATATTCACTCCAGGAATACGCACCTTTGTCAAATGAGTCAAATTGAAGCAAAACACATTGTTGGAGTGTCAGAATGCGTAGATAGAAGGCAAATAAGCGTTCCATGGCTTTATTTCGCTTAGTTGCTTACTCTTGAGTAGAACTGCATATTCACTCCAGGAATAAGCACCTTTGTAAAATGAGTCAAATTGAAGCAAAACACATTGTTGGAGTGTCAGAATGCATGGATCGAAGGCGAATAAGCGTTCCATGGCTTTATTTCGCTTAGTTGCTTACTCTTGAGTAGAACTGCATATTCATTCCAGGAATAAGCACATTTGTCAAATGCCTCAAATTGAAGCAGAACACATTGTTGGAGTGTCAGAATGCATAGATAGAAGGCAAATAAGCGTTCCATGGCTTTATTTCGCTTAGTTGCTTACTTTTGAGTAGAACTGCATATTCACTCCAGGAATACGCACCTTTGTCAAATGAGTCAAATTGAAGCAGAACACATTGTTGGAGTGTCAGAATGCATAGATAGAAGGCGAATAAGCGTTCCATGGCTTTATTTCGCTTAATTGCTTACTCTTGAGTAGAAGTGCATATTCACTCCAGGAATACGCACCTTTGTCAAATGAGTCAAATTGAAGCAAAACTCATTGTTGGAGTGTGAGAATGCATAGATAGAAGGCAAATGAGCGTTCCATGGCTTTATTTCGCTTAGTTGCTTACTCTTGAGTAGAACTGCATGTTCACTCCAGGAATAAGCACATTTGTTAAATGAGTCAAATTGAAGCAAAACACATTGTTGGAGTGTCAGAATGCATAGATAGAAGGCAGATAAGCGTTCCATGGCTTTATTTCGCTTAGTTGCTTACTCTTGAGTAGAACTGCATATTCACTCCAGGAATAAACACATTTGTCAAATGAGTCAAATTGAAGCAGAACACATTGTTGGAGTGTCAGAATGCATAGATAGAAGGCAAATAAGCGTTCCATGGCTTTATTTCGCTTAGTTGCTTACTCATGAGTAGAACTGCATATTCACTCCAGGAATACGCACCTTTGTCAAATGAGTCAAATTGAAGCAAAACACATTGTTGGAGTGTCAGAATGCATAGATAGAAGGCAAATGAGCGTTCCATGGCTTTATTTCGCTTAGTTGCTTACTCTTGAGTAGAACTGCATATTCACTCCAGGAATACGCACCTTTGTCAAATGAGTCAAATTGAAGCAAAACACATTGTTGGAGTGTCAGAATGCATAGATAGAAGGCAAATAAGCGTTCCATGGCTTTATTTCGCTTAGTTGCTTACTCTTGAGTAGAACTGCATATTCACTCCAGGAATAAGCACATTTGTCAAATGAGTCAAATTGAAGCAGAACACATTGTTGGAGTGTCAGAATGCATAGATAGAAGGCAAATAAGCGTTCCATGGCTTTATTTCGCTTAGTTGCTTACTCTTGAGTACAAGTGCATATTCACTCCAGGAATACGCACCTTTGTCAAATGAGTCAAATTGAAGCAAAACACATTGTTGGAGTGTCAGAATGCTTAGATAGAAGGCAAATGAGCGTTCCATGGCTTTATTTCGCTTAGTTGCTTACTCTTGAGTAGAACTGCATATTCATTCCAGGAATAAGCACATTTGTCAAATGAGTCAAATTGAAGCAGAACACATTGTTGGAGTGTCAGAATGCATAGATAGAAGGCAAATAAGCGTTCCATGGCTTTATTTCGCTTAGTTGCTTACTCTTGAGTAGAACTGCATATTCACTCCAGGAATACGCACCTTTGTCAAATGAGTCAAATTGAAGCAAAACACATTGTTGGAGTGTCAGAATGCATAGATAGAAGGCAAATGAGCGTTCCATGGCTTTATTTCGCTTAGTTGCTTACTCTTGAGTAGAACTGCATATTCACTCCAGGAATAAGCACATTTGTCAAATGAGTCAAATTGAAGCAAAACACATTGTTGGAGTGTCAGAATGCATAGATAGAAGGCAAATAAGCGTTCCATGGCTTTATTTCGCTTAGTTGCTTACTCTTGAGTAGAACTGCATATTCACTCCAGGAATAAACACCTTTGTCAAATGAGTCAAATTGAAGCAAAACACATTGTTGGAGTGTCAGAATGCATAGATAGAAGGCAAATAAGCGTTCCATGGCTTTATTTCGCTTAGTTGCTTACTCTTGAGTAGAACTGCATATTCACTCCAGGAATACGCACCTTTGTCAAATGAGTCAAATTGAAGCAAAACACATTGTTGGAGTGTCAGAATGCATAGATAGAAGGCATATAAGCGTTCCATGGCTTTATTTCGCTTAGTTGCTTACTCTTGAGTAGAACTGCATATTCACTCCAGGAATAAGCACCTTTGTAAAATGAGTCAAATTGAAGCAAAACACATTGTTGGAGTGTCAGAATGCATAGATAGAAGGCGAATAAGCGTTCCATGGCTTTATTTCGCTTAGTTGCTTACTCTTGAGTAGAAGTGCATATTCACTCCAGGAATACGCACCTTTGTCAAATGAGTCAAATTGAAGCAAAACACATTTTTGGAGTGTCAGAATGCATAGATAGAAGGCAAATAAGCGTTCCATGGCTTTATTTCGCTTAGTTGCTTACTCTTGAGTAGAACTGCATATTCATTCCAGGAATAAGCACATTTGTCAAATGAGTCAAATTGAAGCAAAACACATTGTTGGAGTGTCAGAATGCATAGATAGAAGGCAAATAAGCGTTCCATGGCTTTATTTCGCTTAGTTGCTTACTCTTGAGTAGAACTGCATATTCACTCCAGGAAAAAACACATTTGTCAAATGAGTCAAATTGAAGCAGAACACATTGTTGGAGTGTCAGAATGCATAGATAGAAGGCAAATAAGCGTTCCATGGCTTTATTTCGCTTAGTTGCTTACTCATGAGTAGAACTGCATATTCACTCCAGGAATACGCACCTTTGTCAAATGAGTCAAATTGAAGCAAAACACATTGTTGGAGTGTCAGAATGCATAGATAGAAGGCAAATGAGCGTTCCATGGCTTTATTTCGCTTAGTTGCTTACTCTTGAGTAGAACTGCATATTCATTCCAGGAATAAGCACATTTGTCAAATGAGTCAAATTGAAGCAGAACACATTGTTGGAGTGTCAGAATGCATAGATAGAAGGCAAATAAGCGTTCCACGGCTTTATTTCGCTTAGTTGATTACTCTTGAGTAGAACTGCATATTCACTCCAGGAATAAACACATTTGTAAAATGAATCAAATTGAAGCAAAACACATTGTTGGAGTGTCAGAATGCATAGATAGAAGGCAAATAAGCGTTCCATGGCTTTATTTCGCTTAGTTGCTTACTCTTGAGTAGAACTGCATATTCACTCCAGAAATAAAAACATTTGTCAAATGGAGTCAAATTGAAGCAAAACACATTGTTGGAGTGTCAGAATGCATAGATAGAAGGCAAATAAGCGTTCCATGGCTTTATTTCGCTTAGTTGCTTACTCTTGAGTAGAACTGCATATTCACTCCAGGAATACGCACCTTTGTCAAATGAGTCAAATTGAAGCAAAACACATTGTTGGAGTGTCAGAATGCATAGATAGAAGGCAAATAAGCGTTCCATGGCTTTATTTCGCTTAGTTGCTTACTCTTGAGTAGAACTGCATATTCACTCCAGGAATACGCACCTTTGTCAAATGAGTCAAATTGAAGCAAAACACATTGTTGGAGTGTCAGAATGCATAGATAGAAGGCAAATGAGCGTTCCATGGCTTTATTTCGCTTAGTTGCTTACTCTTGAGTAGAACTGCATATTCATTCCAGGAATAAGCACATTTGTCAAATGACTCAAATTGAAGCAGAACACATTGTTGGAGTGTCAGAATGCATAGATAGAAGGCGAATGAGCGTTCCATGGCTTTATTTCGCTTAGTTGCTTACTTTTGAGTAGAACTGCATATTCACTCCAGGAATACGCACCTTTGTCAAATGAGTCAAATTGAAGCAAAACACATTGTTGGAGTGTCAGAATGCATAGATAGAAGGCAAATAAGCGTTCCATGGCTTTATTTCGCTTAGTTGCTTACTCTTGAGTAGAACTGCATATTCACTCCAGGAATAAGCACCTTTGTCAAATGAGTCAAATTGAAGCAGAACACATTGTTGGAGTGTCCGAATGCATAGATAGAAGGCAAATAAGCGTTCCATGGCTTTATTTCGCTTAGTTGCTTACTCTTGAGTAGAACTGCATATTCACTCCAGGAATACGCACCTTTGTCAAATGAGTCAAATTGAAGCAAAACACATTGTTGGAGTGTCAGAATGCATAGATAGAAGGCAAATGAGCGTTCCATGGCTTTATTTCGCTTAGTTGCTTACTCTTGAGTAGAACTGCATGTTCACTCCAGGAATAAGCACATTTGTCAAATGAGTCAAATTGAAGCAAAACACATTGTTGGAGTGTCAGAATGCATAGATAGAAGGCAAATAAGCGTTCCATGGCTTTATTTCGCTTAGTTGCTTACTCTTGAGTAGAAGTGCATATTCACTCCAGGAATACGCACCTTTGTCAAATGAGTCAAATTGAAGCAGAACACATTGTTGGAGTGTCAGAATGCATAGATAGAAGGCAAATGAGCGTTCCATGGCTTTATTTCGCTTAGTTGCTTACTCATGAGTAGAACTGCATATTCACTCCAGGAATACGCACCTTTGTCAAATGAGTCAAATTGAAGCAAAACACATTGTTGGAGTGTCAGAATGCATAGATAGAAGGCAAATGAGCGTTCCATGGCTTTATTTCGCTTAGTTGCTTACTCTTGAGTAGAACTGCATATTCACTCCAGAAATAAACACATTTGTCAAATGGAGTCAAATTGAAGCAGAACACATTGTTGGAGTGTCAGAATGCATAGATAGAAGGCAAATAAGCGTTCCATGGCTTTATTTCGCTTAGTTGCTTACTCTTGAGTAGAACTGCATATTCACTCCAGGAATACGCACCTTTGTCAAATGAGTCAAATTGAAGCAAAACACATTGTTGGAGTGTCAGAATGCATAGATAGAAGGCAAATGAGCGTTCCATGGCTTTATTTCGCTTAGTTGCTTACTCTTGAGTAGAACTGCATGTTCACTCCAGGAATAAGCACATTTGTTAAATGAGTCAAATTGAAGCAAAACACATTGTTGGAGTGTCAGAATGCATAGATAGAAGGCAAATAAGCGTTCCATGGCTTTATTTCGCTTAGTTGCTTACTCTTGAGTAGAACTGCATATTCACTCCAGGAATAAACACATTTGTCAAATGAGTCAAATTGAAGCAGAACACATTGTTGGAGTGTCAGAATGCATAGATAGAAGGCAAATAAGCGTTCCATGGCTTTATTTCGCTTAGTTGCTTACTCATGAGTAGAACTGCATATTCACTCCAGGAATACGCACCTTTGTCAAATGAGTCAAATTGAAGCAAAACACATTGTTGGAGTGTCAGAATGCATAGATAGAAGGCAAATGAGCGTTCCATGGCTTTATTTCGCTTAGTTGCTTACTCTTGAGTAGAACTGCATATTCATTCCAGGAATAAGCACATTTGTCAAATGAGTCAAATTGAAGCAGAACACATTGTTGGAGTGTCAGAATGCATAGATAGAAGGCAAATAAGCGTTCCATGGCTTTATTTCGCTTAGTTGCTTACTCTTGAGTAGAACTGCATATTCACTCCAGGAATAAGCACCTTTGTAAAATGAGTCAAGTTGAAGCAAAACACATTGTTGGAGTGTCAGAATGCATGGATAGAAGGCGAATAAGCGTTCCATGGCTTTATTTCGCTTAGTTGCTTACTCTTGAGTAGAACTGCATATTCACTCCAGGAATAAGCACCTTTGTCAAATGAGTCAAATTGAAGCAAAACACATTGTTGGAGTGTCAGAATGCATAGATAGAAGGCAAATAAGCGTTCCATGGCTTTATTTCGCTTAGTTGCTTACTCTTGAGTAGAACTGCATATTCACTCCAGGAATAAGCACATTTGTCAAATGAGTCAAATTGAAGCAGAACACATTGTTGGAGTGTCAGAATGCATAGATAGAAGGCAAATAAGCGTTCCATGGCTTTATTTCGCTTAGTTGCTTACTCTTGAGTAGAACTGCATATTCACTCCAGGAATAAGCACATTTGTCAAATGAGTCAAATTGAAGCAGAACACATTGTTGGAGTGTCAGAATGCATAGATAGAAGGCAAATAAGCGTTCCATGGCTTTATTTCGCTTAGTTGCTTACTCTTGAGTAGAACTGCATGTTCACTCCAGGAATGAGCACATTTGTTAAATGAGTCAAATTGAAGCAAAACACATTGTTGGAGTGTCAGAATGCATAGATAGAAGGCAGATAAGCGTTCCATGGCTTTATTTCGCTTAGTTGCTTACTCTTGAGTAGAACTGCATATTCACTCCAGGAATAAACACATTTGTCAAATGAGTCAAATTGAAGCAGAACACATTGTTGGAGTGTCAGAATGCATAGATAGAAGGCAAATAAGCGTTCCATGGCTTTATTTCGCTTAGTTGCTTACTCATGAGTAGAACTGCATATTCACTCCAGGAATACGCACCTTTGTCAAATGAGTCAAATTGAAGCAAAACACATTGTTGGAGTGTCAGAATGCATAGATAGAAGGCAAATGAGCGTTCCATGGCTTTATTTCGCTTAGTTGCTTACTCTTGAGTAGAACTGCATATTCATTCCAGGAATAAGCACATTTGTCAAATGAGTCAAATTGAAGCAGAACACATTGTTGGAGTGTCAGAATGCATAGATAGAAGGCAAATAAGCGTTCCACGGCTTTATTTCCCTTAGTTGCTTACTCTTGAGTAGAACTGCATATTCACTCCAGGAATAAACACCTTTGTAAAATGAGTCAAATTGAAGCAAAACACATTGTTGGAGTGTCAGAATGCATAGATAGAAGGCAAATAAGCGTTCCATGGCTTTATTTCGCTTAGTTGCTTACTCTTGAGTAGAACTGCATATTCACTCCAGAAATAAACACATTTGTCAAATGGAGTCAAATTGAAGCAAAACACATTGTTGGAGTGTCAGAATGCATAGATAGAAGGCAAATAAGCCTTCCATGGCTTTATTTCGCTTAGTTGCTTACTCTTGAGTAGAACTGCATATTCACTCCAGGAATAAGCACATTTGTCAAATGAGTCAAATTGAAGCAAAACTAATTGTTGGAGTGTCAGAATGCATAGATAGAAGGCAAATAAGCGTTCCATGGCTTTATTTCGCTTAGTTGCTTACTCTTGAGTAGAACTGCATATTCACTCCAGGAATACGCACCTTTGTCAAATGAGTCAAATTGAAGCAAAACACATTGTTGGAGTGTCAGAATGCATAGATAGAAGGCAAATAAGCGTTCCATGGCTTTATTTCGCTTAGTTGCTTACTCTTGAGTAGAACTGCATATTCACTCCAGGAATAAGCACATTTGTCAAATGAGTCAAATTGAAGCAGAACACATTGTTGGAGTGTCAGAATGCATAGATAGAAGGCAAATGAGCGTTCCATGGCTTTATTTCGCTTAGTTGCTTACTCTTGAGTAGAACTGCATATTCACTCCAGAAATAAACACATTTGTCAAATGGAGTCAAATTGAAGCAGAACACATTGTTGGAGTGTCAGAATGCATAGATAGAAGGCAAATAAGCGTTCCATGGCTTTATTTCGCTTAGTTGCTTACTCTTGAGTAGAACTGCATATTCACTCCAGGAATACGCACCTTTGTCAAATGAGTCAAATTGAAGCAAAACACATTGTTGGAGTGTCAGAATGCATAGATAGAAGGCAAATGAGCGTTCCATGGCTTTATTTCGCTTAGTTGCTTACTCTTGAGTAGAACTGCATGTTCACTCCAGGAATAAGCACATTTGTTAAATGAGTCAAATTGAAGCAAAACACATTGTTGGAGTGTCAGAATGCATAGATAGAAGGCAAATAAGCGTTCCATGGCTTTATTTCGCTTAGTTGCTTACTCTTGAGTAGAACTGCATATTCACTCCAGGAATAAACACATTTGTCAAATGAGTCAAATTGAAGCAGAACACATTGTTGGAGTGTCAGAATGCATAGATAGAAGGCAAATAAGCGTTCCATGGCTTTATTTCGCTTAGTTGCTTACTCATGAGTAGAACTGCATATTCACTCCAGGAATACGCACCTTTGTCAAATGAGTCAAATTGAAGCAAAACACATTGTTGGAGTGTCAGAATGCATAGATAGAAGGCAAATGAGCGTTCCATGGCTTTATTTCGCTTAGTTGCTTACTCTTGAGTAGAACTGCATATTCATTCCAGGAATAAGCACATTTGTCAAA